>NW_015164252.1:272284-281018 GCF_001447785.1 Gekko japonicus
TTAAAATCCAATACAGTTAATAAGAATAAAACCAGAATAAAATCCCAGATGGCGATTTACAGTTTTCTATTCCTTTCTGGACTACTTGGCTATATAGTGGTAAGGGAGCATAGAAACTTACGAAAATACACATACAGGAAGGGAGGGAAAGGGGGGAAGGGTGCCAGCCAGTATAACCAACCACCGCTGTCCTCCTCAACCAAAAGCCTGGGGAGGACATCTCGGCTTCACAGGCCCTGCAGAATTGCACAAGGTCCCGCAGGGCCCTGGACTCATTCGGCAGAGAGTTCCACCAGGCTGGGGCCAGATTTGAGACCCGTAGCACCTTGGAGGCCAACAAGAGTTTCAGGGTGCAAGCTTTCGAGAGTCAAAGCAGGAGCTGTGGGGTAAGGTTATAACAATGGGATAATGTTATAACAATGTAACAATGCTTATTTTGTTAAAAGACCCCCCCCACAAAAGGCCTCCAGTGGCACATGGGTGGGGGGGAAATGGCAGCAAAAAGGGGCTGACCAAGAAAAATCGGCACCAAAATAGAGAGGGTTTTCAAAAATGCACTTTCCCATCTATGTGGCGTGCAAACGTGCTTTCCATGTCAAACTAGGTCTGGGCAAGATTGCAGCAAAGTGGGGAAAGCGGACAGTTAGGGGACAAAACAGTGCAGGTGCTCACACACAAACAAACAAACACTCCACTCTAGATACCAAGAGAACAAAGCTGTCATGTCGAAGCAACCCGACTCTTCCATCCAGTATTGAGATATAATAAAGTGCTGCTGGGCTCACTTTCCATCTTAAGACCACCACCCCTTCCTTGACTTCCATTTACAAATTTAGATTGAAAAATCAAAGTTGAAGCAAGTCCTTGAGCCCCCCACTCCCAGGCTTCCTCATTCAGCCCGGAGCACATTATCACGTAATCGGCAATGGGGCTCTTGCCCAATACAGGCCCAGTTCACAGTTCCGAGATTAAAAAACACTAACTGGTGAATGAGCCAGGAGTGTCAGCAAAGGATGAAACCCTCTGGGATTTCTTTTGCGAAGACAAGAGATGTTATCTGGAAATTCCACCTCCAGAGTGAACAGCTTTTGGTTCTTGACTGAGGTCATCGTTGCAAGAAACAGGGTGAGAAAGATAAGTTTTGATCATAATGCTACCAAATTATCCTCAGTTACGCCTTGCTGCAATTGAACCCAGCCTCCCAGAATGCCCTGCAAGAGGAAGAGCCTGTTCTTGGAGCTTCTACAGGAACAAGAGCTTTTCCAGATTCCTGAGCTTGCTCACCCATTCTGTCAGTCAGGAGACTTGTCCCCACCAGAGTCCACCTCTTGTTTCCGATGCTCCCTCCACCCAACTCTTGCAAGTCTACTATGTAAGCTTGATCACGTCAGCTGGTAGCCCATACCACATTCTGCAAAGACCTGGGGCCATCTCCGACCATAACATTAACTGTGAAAGCAGGTGGGATGATATCTCTTTTGAGTGCCTTCAAATTATCTTTTCAACTTGAGCACATAAACTCATAAAGCTGCCTTATATTTAATCAGACTATCAGTCCATCAAAGTCAGTAATAGAAGAGAAGAAGAGAAGAGATTGGATTTATACCCTGCCCTTCACTACCCAAAGGTGTCTCAGAGCAGCTTACAAACTCCTTTCCCTTCCCCTCCCCACAACAGACACCCTGTGGGGTAGGTGGGGCTGAGAGAACTCTTGACAGAAAGTGCTCTTTTTCAAGAACAGCTGTGCCAGAGTTATGGCTTGCCCAAGGTCATCCAGCCAGGTGCAAGTGGAAGAGTGGGGAATCAAACCCGGTTCTCCCAGATTAGAGTCCGCGCACTTAGCCACTACACCAAACTGGCTCTACTCAGACTAGCAGTGGCTCGCCAACGTCTTTCACATCACCTATTACCTGATTCCTTTCAACTGGAGATGCTGGAGACTGAACCAGGGATCTTCTGCATGCCAAGCAGTTACTCTCCCACTGAGCCACAGCCCCTCCAAGATACTCAAGTGCTTTCAGGATCAAACACAGCGGGAGATTTCAAATGCTGGAAACACGAAATAAGGGGAAATAATGATACGAAAGGGCTCTGGGAAAGTTTGACAACTTTCTCTCTGGGAATCTGAGACACACAAAATCAAAATGCAGGAGCCATCTTAGATAAGGAGTCATGGATTCTCTGGCGCCCGTTGAACTCCATGCCAAGTTTCTATCAGCTGCGTGCCGGAAACCTCTTGAAACTGGCGCTGTAGGCAAGGGGGGGGGAGCAGACAACAGCAGACGCCATCTTCTGCAACAGAATGACAAGATGACACTGGGACTGCATCGAAACAGATTCTGGGGACTGCCTTGGTGAAGGCGATGTGGTCTGAAGGTTAACGTAACCTCAATTAAATCCAAGAAGCACTTCTGAGAATTAATTGGCTCCTCTTTACAGAACAACCTCCATAGTATTACAGCTCTTTCTTCTCCCCTCTTTTCTCGCCCGACTTTAAACAAACAGCAAGGATGCGTGGCGATGCATGATTTATAAATTACCTTGTTAGTGCGCCAGGAACAACAACAAAAAAAATTACAATCCACACCCACCCCAAAAACACTGCTTTGAAAAACGAAAACTGCCAACTCCTGCTGCGGACTCCGGCAACGTTTGATGGAAGGCCTTCAAAAGAGCTCGCAGTTTTAATGCGGGCTGTTTGCGCAGGGGCTTCGATCTTTACCTGCTGTCCCCTGTCACTCCCTGGAAACTTGGTGGCAGATGTTGCCCCGCTAAGTTGTCTCTGAAGTGGCTCCCTCTCCTCGTCTCCCCACCACAACAGAGTCAAACTACATTAGATCTCTTCTATTTGTGCCTCAGGCATGTTTGGAAGCGCAGCTGTGTCCACCCCCAGCTCTACCTTTCGTGTTTCAGCTCCCCCTCGGGCAGCAAATGTGAGACCAAAAAATCCCCCCCACACACACCGTTCTTCCATTCTTCGCTACATCTGCTGACAGTCCAGAAGCCTTGCTGCGGGCTGGTGTGGAACCAGGCCTCTGCTCGGAACAGATGTCTGCGACAACCTGCTCGCTCACACCTGTACAAACCCTCGCTCACCTCGCCGATTGCGGGCTGAAAAATTTATGACTCCGAGGAGTTCCATCCGCAATCAAAGCCTCTGCAATCGATGGCAGGCAGCCCTCAAACTGGGCCATTGTTGGGATTCGTAGTTGGTATTCGTAAGAACTGAAATGCAGAAAGGGAAAAGAGGAAGAGGAGGAAGAGGAGGAGGAGGAGGAGGAAGAGGAAGAGGCCGCCTTTTTTCTTTGATCCCACATCTCTCCGTTTCGGTTATTTGATCAGGATCTTGAATTCAAATGTGAATTGTTTGGCAAACGTAAAGCAATGAGAGTACAATCCATTTTGCTTAATTTGCTGTTTATCGTGACAGTTGTGTTATAAGTGTGGCTCAGGATACCAATTCATACTCATACACGGTATTGCGGCAGATCTGTACTAAGGAACTTATGAATAAAGGAGTCGATTTTCCTTTGGGGTATGAAACATGCTGTTTTCCAAATAGAAAACAAAGTTGCACTTCCCTGTAACTATTGTTCATCGAGTGTCTTCTGTACAGGGACACATGGCGACTGTGCGTCAGGAGGCCTGCCATTGGATAGACTGGATACAGCTAGAAGCCTCCAGGGGGCACTGTGCATCAGACCCAGAAGCTTCTTCCCGCCCAGGGACCATGTGCTCCTGTTCAGCAGTGCCCCCTACCCTCAGTACCTCAAACGCTGCTGAAGCCAGAGCACGCAGTGAGGCAGGTAAGAAGGTATGTGTGCCTGCACAGAAGATACTCAATGAACAATAGTTACAGGTTTTCTGTGCAGTCCCACATGGGGATTCTAGCAAGCTACTCACCAGGCATTCTCCCCTCTCACTTGAACACCGAATGAAGAACTGCCTTGCCCACTTGAGCCTCACATCTTTCCTGCAGATTCAAAGCGTAGTGATGTACGAACGTGTCTGCCGACAACCAGGTGGCAGCTCTGCAGATCTCCATCAAAGGCACTCCACCCAGGAAAGCTGCAGAAGAAGCCCTTGCCCTAGTGGAATGGGAGTGAATGTTCAACGAGCAGGGCAATCTGGCCCTATCATAACACTCCCTAATGGTCCTGACAATGCATATGACGCTCTCCTACCTCTCTTAGGGCTACTAAAGCAAGCAAACAAACAAACAGAGCTCTATCCCTGTAAAACTCCAGGGTTCTCTTGAGGTAAAATAAAAATAGGGGCAAAACAATATCTTGGGATAAATGGAACCTAGGAACTACCTGTTGGGTGATAGTGAGATATTGAAAAAAAAATGTATTTAGCAGAGATAAGATAGCCCAGCAGAGCCTGAGTAAAATAATTCAGACTGAGAGTCCATGTGTGATTAAAATATGAAGTTTTTACTAAATTCTAGCATGGGGAAGGGTAACTGGGATGAAAATAACAAAAGAGCATAATCGGCTACATCCTTACACTACAAAGACAAAACTAGACGAGAGATTATGGCTGCTCTTCTTCTTCTTCTTCTTCTTCTTCAGGAGCAGGAACGGAGGGAACGTGTGAAAAGGGACAGCTGAAACGCATCCCCTAGGGAACCGATTCCTACTCCTGCTTGGGAGCAGAAGCTCACAGCTGTCCTGTTCTCTTGTGTTGCAAAAAAGATCAACATCTGGAACCCCCCAGAGGTGAAAAAGCAGTTCCAGGTAAGCTGCCTTTATGGACCAAGCTGAATGCTAAATAAAATAAATAAATAAATAAAGACTAGAGCAAAGTATTACCCATTCAGGAAAGAACTTCAAAAATGGGAGATCTGAAGAGCCGCTAGCTCGCTCACCCTCCTGGCTGAGGTAACACACCTTCATAGAAAGTTCTGCCAAAGAACAAGTAGCAAGGGGTTCAAAAGGCCTGAGCATTAACTGTGCTAACACAACAGATAGAGACCACTGGGGCACTAAGGGATCCCTGGGAAGGCAAAGATTACCTAACCCAGGAAGGCAGAGATTACCTAACCCCTTAAGAAACCTCTTAGACAAATGATGAGAAAAAACAGATCCTTCAGTTTCATTGTGATAGCAAGAGATGGCTGCCAGGTGAATTTTCAAGGAAGAAAAGGCTAAGCCCCTTAGCTTTCGGGTGTAATAAAGATTCAAACATGGCCTGCAAAGGGGCACCCCTTGGCGACACATCCTTCTCGCTACACCAGAGGGAAAATTGCTTTAACTTGCACATATAGGCAGGGGTCATTTCCTGCAGGAGCGCACAGGAGCGGAGCTCCAGCAGTAAAGAGCCCAGGGGGCGGGCACATGCAACAAGCCCCACCCCCTGCTCCCAGCAGCCCTCAGTCAGAGCAAGAAGAAGCCAGATAAGTTGCAGAGCTCCCCCGGCCCAAAACAGTCCAGTGGCACCTTTAAGACCAAGTTTTATTCAGGTACAAGCTCTCCCTCCTCTGCGAGGACAGATCTGCACATCTCCCCCCCCCAATAGCTAGCAATCCAAAACAGTCCAGTGGAGCCTGAGCGGTGGGTGTTGCCTTCTGACACAATTCCGGTGATGTCAGAGGGTGTGGCATATGCAAATGAGTTGTGCTAATGAGTTATGCTAATGAGCTCCTGCACCTCTTTTTCTACGAAATGACCCCTGCATATAGGATTTCCTAGTGTTAGGCTTGCGTGACTGCAGGAGAACATCATTAACCTCCTTAGAAAATATAAGGTCTCTATCTGAAGCCTCCAAACCGTCAAGTTGAGGCGGTTCAGGTCGTGATGAAGAAACTGGTTGGTTCTGATTAAATCTGGTAGGGGAAGGAACCGGCCCTGGGAGAGGAGCCTCCATAAGGACTGGAAACCATATCTGATGAGGCCAGAAGGGTGCTACCAGGATCATGGTTGTTCTCTCCCTCCTGGCCTTCTTTGTTACCCTGATCAGGAGCAGGAACGGAGGGAACGTGTGAAAAGGGACAGCTGAAACGCATCCCCTAGGGAACCGATTCCTACTCCTGCTTGGGAGCAGAAGCTCACAGCTGTCCTGTTCTCTTGTGTTGCAAAAAAGATCAACATCTGGAACCCCCCAGAGGTGAAAAAGCAGTTCCAGGTAAGCTGCCTTTATGGACCAAGCTGAATGCTAAATAAAATAAATAAATAAATAAAGACTAGAGCAAAGTATTACCCATTCAGGAAAGAACTTCAAAAATGGGAGATCTAAAGAGCCGCTAGCTCGCTCACCCTCCTGGCTGAGGTAACACACCTTCATAGAAAGTTCTGCCAAAGAACAAGTAGCAAGGGGTTCAAAAGGCCTGAGCATTAACTGTGCTAACACAACAGATAGAGACCACTGGGGCACTAAGGGATCCCTAGGAAGGCAAAGATTACCTAACCAAAGAAGGCAGAGATTACCTAACCCCTTAAGAAACCTCTTAGACAAATGATGAGAAAAAACAGATCCTTCAATTTCATTGTGATAGCAAGAGATGGCTGCCAGGTGAATTTTCAAGGAAGAAAAGGCTAAGCCCCTTAGCTTTCGGGAGAGTGAGCCAGCCCTGTTCAACCTGTCGGCTACCATGTTTAAACTCCCAGGGATGTGGATAGCTTGAATGGAAAGATTGAGCTTCACTCCCGTGTCCCACGCACGGGTAGCTTCCTGACACAGACCTCCGGACCCCCCTTGCTCGTTTAAATAAAACATCATAACTGTATTGTCCGTCTAGACAAGAATGGATTGGATCCCAAAGGATATCTGAGAAACGACTAAGGGCATAATGAACCGCTCGCAATTCTAAAATGCTAATATGCAGCGGCTTCTCATCTTCTAACCAAGTACCCCTAGCCGACAATCCCTGACAGGGGGCACCCCAGCCCAAGAGCAAAGCGTCTGTAGTAGGGATTACCTCATGTTCAGAAACTCCGAAGGAAAACCCCTGGGATAAACTATCCATAGGAGACCACCACAATAAAGAATGCATGACAGGTCTGGAAATAGAGACTCTGTGCCATAAGGCATGAAGCCCAGCTCTATAACGAGACAGAAACCAGAACTGCAGGGGTCGCATATGTAACCTGGCTATAGGCAGGGCTGCAGTGGTAAAAGCCATATATCCCAAAAGGCGCAGAATTTTCAGAACCGACTGAAACCAGTGAGATCTGATCTGCCACACCAAGGCAAAGGTAGCCTGAACCCTTCCAGGAAATAGAAAACCCTTCCCCGCTAGGGAATCTAGCATAGATCTGATAAATCCCCTGGGTGCCGGTAGGGCAGTCCCCACCCCTGACTATGTGTGGCCATAGATAGGGATAAAAGTAACTGTAAGCCGCTCAAAGACCCCTCGGGGTTCGAGCGGGATACAAGTTGTAAGCATCAATCAATCAATAAATAAATAAATAAATTGTACCCTCTGAGATGGAACTAATCGTGATTTATCCCAACTTACCAGGAGGACTAGTCCTTGACAGGTCTCCCAGTCAAGAGTGCAATGGTCCTTTGAATCCGCCACCGGTAACCAATCCTCTAAGTAAGGGAATGCATAGCAACCCCACAAAAGGAGGTAAGCAATAACTCGGCCTAGACACCTAAAGTATACCCTGGGTGTGGCAGCTAGACCAAAGGGTGGGACAGCCTGGCGGGGAGGGTGGGATAAAAATAAAAGGAAACAAACAAACAAACAAACAAACAGTGTACTGAAAAACCTGTTCCCTACATGAAACACATAAGAACTTGCGATGTTGAGGGTGGATAGAAACATGAAAACAGGCATCCTTCAAATCGATAATGATGAACCAACAATTGAATTTTAATAATTGCAAAATTAAAGGAATGGACCCCATATGGAACGTTGAAGCATGAAGAAAACCGTTTAATTTTCTGAGGTCCAAAATGGGTCTGACTCCCCCATCTTTCTTATCTACTAAGAACATACAAGAGAAAAAACCCTCCGATGGCTGAAACACAGTAACTTCCTCTATGGCGCCCTTGTGAATTAATGAGGCCAAAGCCTGGACAAGACACAAAACCGTTTGGCTGGATCTCTTAAAAGGTAAAGAGCAAGGGGGAATATACTTAAATTCTAATCTGTAACCCAATCTAACTGTTGACAAAAACCCCTTGTCAGAGGTAATAGCTTCCCAGGATATAACAAACTAAGCCAGCTGGTCCCTGAATTTATGCACAGTGCCTATGTGGGATTGCACAAAAAAACAATGATGAGGCTGTGTTCTTACAGCACCACCAGTCACACCCAAAAGATGACGACTGCCTTCAGCACTCAGCCAAAAGCCAAACCTCTGACCTCGCTCTCAACCACAGCTTCTCTCTATCTTGCTTTCAGTCTCAAACCTTTCTGGTTTGATCAAGTACCAGCTGCCAATGCGAGATGGTGGGTATTTTGTGTTTGTTCAGGAACTACCATAAACCTTTTTTCCCCCCATTGCATTTATACCCCGCCCTTCCCGCGAACGGGCTCCTGGTAGTCTTAAAAAATGGACTCCTTTTCTTCCCCCCTCCCCCAGTTATGCAAGAAGCATACAGAAGTTCATCTCTTTCTTGCTATGCTGAAATCAAACAGGTCCAATAAAAGGCCATCACCAGACAATATTAAAACTGGTGAATCTGTAGCAGACAAAATGTTAGTGTGGACATTCTTTTTCCATTTGCAGTAACGCTCTTTTTCTGATTTAGTTGCAGGCGTTCACACAACTGTGCAGTCTCA
>NW_015164252.1:281106-284747 GCF_001447785.1 Gekko japonicus
CAGGGCAGCACAAAACGGTATCCAATGAGTAAAGTCAACTCATGAGTATTTCCAGCAGTTGCTATTCGTATTCCAGTGGTTTCAACTTTTCCAGGCCTCGGAGCCACCTGTAACTCCTCAGGAGCAACGTGGGAACCACTGAGTTGCAAGAACTTGACAGGAAGTCATATGATATCTTAGTCATGTGACAGGAAGAGAGGAAGTCAGAGTTATGACCTCAACAGTTTTAAAGGCAGGACCACAGGCAGAAGATCAAGAGAGCCTGTGACAGGAAACACAAGCTGAGCAACAGGCCAAAGGTAACAGAAATGGCGGAACCCTCTCCCAAGCTGAATGACCTTGCTGTCCCTGATGTTCCTCTCAACGTGGAGCAAGACAGGGCCATGATTCACATACGGAAGGCCACTATTCTATGAATAGTTAGGGTTGTACAATTAAAGGAATCCTGAGGTTTAAAGGTAAAGGTTTCCCTTGCTCGAAAGCCAGTCGAATCCAACTCTAGGGGGCGGTGCTCATCTCCGTTTCAAAGCCGAAGAGCCAGCGCTGTCCAAAGACGTTTCCGTGGTCATGTGGCCGGCATGACTAGACACTGAGGCGCACGGAACGCTGTTACCTTCCCACCAAAGCGGCACCTATTTATCTACTTGCAATTTCTTGCTTTCAGACCATTAGGTCGGCAGGAGCTGGCACTAGAGAACGGAGCTCACTCCGTCACGCGGCACTCGGGTCTCGAACTGCTGAACTACCGACGTTCCAGTCTGCAGCTCAGCATCTTAACCACTTGAGCCACCACGGCCCTAAAGGAATCCTAGTTGACCTTTCATTGATCAACTGACTGATTCTACTTTGCTCCTTGCAAGTGGATAAAATAACAGCCGTGAAAAAAAAACTGTTTACAGATCATGGAAATGTGCATTGTAGCAGACATATTCTTAGGAGAGGCCTCCTCTCCTGTGTAAGAGAGAAGGCAGAATGCCTCCTGAGGATACCACTCTGTATTCTCTAAGTACACACATGAACACACACACAAAGTTGCCGTATACTGAATTAGACCACTGGTCCACCAAAGTCAGTATTGTCTACTCAGACTGGCAGCTGCTGTCCAGCATCTCAGGCAGAGGTCTTTCGTATCTCCTACTACCTGATCCTTTTTAACTGGAGATGCTGGGGACTGAACCTGGGACCTTTAGCATGCCATGTAGATGCTCTACCACTGAGCCACAGAACACCTTACAAATTGATCAGAAATTTTCTAATGGCTCAGATCACCTGAAAAACAGACTAACAATTGTAGCCATGATTCCATTTACTGTTGAAAGACAAAGGATTATTTCCCGTGGATTTCTTCCTCAGGGACGGTACTTTCTACTAGAGCAAAGAGTCTTCCCCTGAGGTATGATTGGCCCAGGGATCCTGGAGGTTTTTTGCCTTCCTCTAGACATAGACCAGGGATCACTGGGGGAGTGGGGGGGCTAGCTGGGAATTCCCTGTGTTGTGTAGGCGGTTGGACTAGATGACCCCTGGGGTCCCTTTCCACCTCTATGTTTCTATGTTCTATGAAGCTCTGAAGAGCCTTTTCTGTCAAGGTAAGTCTCATTGTGTGGGAGAAACGAGCCACTGCTAGCAGAACAGATCCACGCGATTCAGTCCAGAGTCTGGTGGTGCTACCACAGTATCTTGGATAGCTAAAGGAATACCCCAGCAACTTCATCTACCTGAGCCTGCCCATTTTGGGAAAAGTCTATTTTTCATATTCTTTGTAAACCAAATGGGAATGACCAAATTTATTCCTACGTATCAAATCAGCACTTCAATCCCCCCCAAAAAAATGTTCTGCCTCTTCCCCAATGTCTTCAAAATTCACAGAAATGTCATGCTGCTGTTTGGGTATCACCAAATAATAACAAAAAAAGGGTAGAATGCAGCAGGTCTACCAGGTGTTCTTTGATACCCCTACTGTTGGCATGTAAAGTACTGGTGATTCAAGAGTTTGCGGATTCGCTCCAGTCCTCTGGTTTATATTAACTGCATGCAAATTAAATTTAGAGCTATAGCAAAGTTGCATATTTTACGGGACTTCCACGACCCCCATAGAGGCCTCAACTTGAAATAAAGACCACTCCCCATCAATGTTTCCTCTAAGCTGTGGAGTCTTGTGAGCAAAAATTCTACTTTGTGAGCTACTGGCATTAAAGTTGTGAGTGAGCGATTTGGCTGCTGCATAAATTAGTTTGCTCTTGAGCTAAGACAAAAACGTGTGAGCCGGAGGCTAAAAAACTGTGAGCTAGCTCACACTAACTCAGCTTAGAGGGAACACTGATGATGGCATATAACATCAGCTTTGAGGTCTACTCAGGTCTCCGCTTCGGGCTGTACAGGTTCATACAGGCCTGATTCATAGATACAAGAAAGTTGCAGGAGAAAAATCTTTGGAGCAGAGTTATGTAAAGGCAATCCATGTGCCAAGCTACTTCTGTAGGCTACAAACCTCATCTTAAGGCATATGCACATATGTTATGTCATCAAGTAATTTCCAGCTTATGTCAACCCTATGAATTAATGACCTCCAATACATCCAATCACTAACACCTTTGCTCAGGTTTTGCAAACTGAAGGCCATGGCTTCCTTGACTGGGTCAATCCATCTCATGTTGGCTCTTCCTCTTTTCCTTCTGCCTTTGACTTTTCCCAGCATTACTGTCTGTTCCAGTGAGTCTTGTGTCTTCCCACAATGTGGCCAAAGAAGGTTCTGCTAATTTCAAATGCAACCCCCTTTTGTTCTACAAGATAGACTGCCTGTTGTAGGGAAGCCCCATGGCACAAACACTTGTTGTTTCGAACCACTTTCACACCATTACATTTCAGCGCCTTTTGTCTCCACCACATAAAGATTCTTGCCGGTCCAGTAATTATCCAAACCAGCCCTGTGAATCTCTGCCAAACACAAGCACATCCCTCTGTGTACCAAAAGGAGCCGTCTGGAGAGCAGTTATTCAGTCTTAAAGAGACAGCTGCGCATCTCAGAGCTGCCTGCGCATACACACAAACCTCATCTCCTTGCTGCGGTCGCATCAAAGACACCCGGTCGTACTGCCGTCTCAGCAAAGCCCACAGTGCGTCAAGTCGACCCTGCAAAGAGGAGACCAAGAGGGTTTCTGATTAGCCGGCACACGGTACAGCAGTTCTCAGAAAAAAGCGTTTACCGTCCATGGACATGTCCCGGGGAGCATCTCCGGCCAAACAGCAGTGCGGTGGGATGAGCGCTCTTTAAACGGGGGGCTATTAGGCATCAATTCTGCTTAATGGGGACACATTGAGCCAGCGATGTGTGATCAAGTAAGTGGCTCTTAACAATGAGTTAAATGAGTGTGAAACTCTAAGTTCTGGCATTTTACAACTTTTGGGGAGGTTTTGCTTTTTCCCCCCTTCCACACTACCTGAAGATTAAAAAAGGGGAGCGGTGGCACAGAGGATTTATCCTCTGGTTAACATCTGAACTAAACAGAGCTGCTGTCAGTTCTAGCCCGCGCTGGTGTGAGCTACCACCCTTGTCCCCAGCTCGCCGTCCACCCAGCAGTTCGAAAACTTCGGCGAGTAGATAAAATGGGTACCACTCCTTAGAGAGGGTGGGTACACTAAAC
>NW_015164252.1:285064-308456 GCF_001447785.1 Gekko japonicus
AGGAAATCAGCATCTCGCATCTTTTACAATCTCGTCTAGTAAAGCCATTCTACCCCTCCTTTGTTTAAAGGGATTTTTGACTAGTCGAAACAGATGATGAGTAAATTCCCCAAGGTTGGAGGGAATCACCTTTTAACAGTTTTCCAGTGCAGCTCTAAGCAAGTCTACTCAGAATCCTACTCAATGAGGCTTAGTCGAGGGAAAGCAATTTTAGAGGAGAAGAGATTGGATTTATACCCTGCCCTTCACTACCCGTAAGGAGTCTCAGAGCAGCTTACAATCTCCTTCCCCTTCCCCTCCCCACTACAGACACTCTGTGAGGTAGGTGGGGCTGAGAGAGCCCTTCTGAGGACTGCTCTTGAGAGAACAGCTCTGAGAGAACTTGCGACTGACCCAAAGGTCACACCAGCCACTGCATGTGGAGGATATGGGGAATCAAACCTGGTTCTCCCAGATCAGAGCCCAAGGTCCTAATCACGACACCAAACTGGCTCTCGATAGGATTGCATTCAATAGGATTTTAGGACTGCACTCTTGGTGATTTAAAGTTGTTGTGCCTTCCACTATTAAGAAAATACCGCCTGCTTATTATTCGTCTGCCCCTCCATTTAGCAAGTCTCACCACTCACATGCATCAAGAAATTGATGCTGCTGAGCCTAGGAGCGACCCTGGGCCACCACAGCTGGACAGTGCAGTTGGCAACACTCCACTGTTTTAACAGGTAGGCTTTCAACAATCCAACAGGCAAATCTGCAATATTATTAATCCAACAGATAAGTCTACAACGGACAACGAAGACTCCGGGTTTCAGAACTTTGTTTCAAATTGTCTTCTTCAGTAGAGGCTGATTAAGGAACTCTTTAAGGACTCATCAACTGTTTCCAAGGTAAACATCAGCAAAACAGCTTTCCAGTTTGTAATGAAAAAATATTAATAGGGCAGCCCGTCAATATTCATAGGGGGAAATCTGCAAAGTCTTATGTTGCTCGTATGCTGAAGGCCACCCCATGGATTTCATAGCGGAGTGGGACTAGAACCCAGACGTCCCAGTTCGTAGTCCAGTTCTCTAGCCGCTACACCACCCTAGTTGTCATCGCCGACACCTTCTCCTGGCAACCTTAAGCCAGCACAGGCAAAGTCTTATGTTGCTCGTATGCTGAAGGCCACCCCATGGATTTCATAGCAGAGTGGGACTAGAACCCAGACGTCCCAGGTCGTAGTCCAGTTCTCTAGCCACTACACCACACTAGCTGTCATCGCCAACACCTTCTCCTGGCAACCTTAAGCCAGCACAGATACAAACCTGGGTCCTCCAGACCGCCCAACCATTCTACAGATAACGTCCATTTGTTTTAAAGCACGGCGTTATATGGCATGAAGACTTAAAGAGTACCTTAATTGGTGTGTACCACTTGGTCTGAGGAAGCTGTGAGGTAGGTTTAGGTCTTGGTGGTCTAGGTTGGTATGGCTCATCTGTTTCTTCAGGGAGGGTTACCACAGCATTTTTGGCTTTCTCTAGCCGGGCACCTTCTTCGGTTGATCCTTTATCACCCCAGCGAACCTAAGCAAACCAAGACACGTTACCAGGCGCTTGGACGTGAAGTGCAAAATCCAACTGATTTGCTAGGACACTGTGCTGCTGCCAGCCTTGAGTGTGATCTTCTGCTAAATGAAAAAAAACCCTAACCTCTTAAGCAAACCGGTGGGACTTGGCCCTGGTGCAAGTAGCCATCTCCAACATAAAAGGCATGCACCAGAAGTTCCCTCGTGTCAACGGAAAACATAATCACAAGTGGAATAGGTCCACAGGATCCAAACCACTGTCTTCAGGTTCCTCCAGTCATAGCCCACTCCATGTTAATGTTTTTCTCCTTTAAACAAAATACTAAAGAGCAAGAGTCCAGTAGCACCTTAAAGACTGTCATCATTTGTGGCAGGATAGGAGCTTTCGTGAGTTGCTGCTCCCTTCTTCAGAATGAGAAGTGAGCAGCGACTCACGAAAGCTCTTAACCTGCCACAGATTAATCTATCCACAAAATACTTTGGGGGAAGCTGTGTGATTGGAAACTGGAAGCCAGCAGACCCATAAGCTGGAGATTCTTCTCTTTCTAGCTACTGCCTGCAGGAACATGAACAGAAGACGTGATACAACGCTGCCACATACGGAGTCTACTAAGGCCCCGTTCACACGCCGAATTTGCCGCGGGAGAGCCACGAATGCTGGGCGGATGTTCAGGGCGCGATCACACCGCAACGTCTGGCAAGTGTAGCGGACCCGTGGCCAACCCCTGGCATGCCGCCGAAGCTGCATGGTTAAAAAGTATCTCAACAAATGTACTAGCAAATAGTTTGCCACAGGCTGCCGACGGAATCGTTCCGTGTGATTGCGCCGGCATGCGGCTTTCCCCCGGCTGTCCTTGATGCGAACGTGCTGACGGACAAAACCATGGTGTGCCGCCGTCACGTCTGATTGCGTTCTGGCGGGTCTAATTGCGCCAGCGCAAAGAGCCATGCCTCCCCCCCGCGTTATCTGGCCCATGTGATCAGGGCCTAAGTTCAGCATTGCTTACTCTGACTGGCAGCACTCCAGGGTCTCAGCTCTTTCACACCGTCTCCTACCTGACCCTTTTTTTAACTAGGGAGGGGCTGTGGTAGAGCATCTGCTTGGTACACAAGTCTCAGGTTCAACCCCCGGCATCTCCAGTTAAAAGGACCATGCAGTAGGTGATGTGAAAGACCTCTGCCTGGGACCCTGGAGAGCCATTGCCAGTTTGAGTAGAAAATGCTGACTTTGATGGACCAAGAGTGTGACTTAGTATAAGGTGGCTTCATGTGTGACAGTATAAGGTGGCCAGAGACTGAACCCAGGACCTTCTGTGCACCAGCTGATGTACACAGGCCGCGAGCACACGGGAAGGAAAATGCGCGGGGGGGGAGCGTGGCTGTTTGCCCCGGGGCAAAATAACGCGCTGTTGCGCCGGCTGACGGACAAAACCACGGTGTGCCGCCGTCGCGTCTGACTGCGTTCTGGCGGGTCTAATTGTGCCAGCGCAACATCTGATCAGGGCCTAAGTTCAGCATTGCTTACTCTGACTGGCAGCACTCCAGGGTCTCAGCTCTTTCACACCGTCTCCTACCGGATCCTTTTTTAACTAGGGAGGGGCTGTGGTAGAGCATCTGCTTGGTACACAAGTCTCAGGTTCAACCCCCGGCATCTCCAGTTAAAAGGACCAGGCAGTCGGTGATGTGAAAGACCTCTGCCTGGGACCCTAGAGAGCCACTGCCAGTTTGAGTAGAAAATGCTGACTTTGATGGGCCAAGAGTGTGACTTAGTATAAGGTGGCTTCATGTGTGACAGTATAAGGTGGCCAGAGACTGAACCCAGGACCTTCTGTGCACCAGCTGATGTTCACAGGATACCAATGAGGCAAAGGTCCTAAAGAGTTGGTGGACATGAAAACCCTACTTCATTCCCTGCATGGGCTAGATACAAGCATGGTGGAAAACAAGGCATTCGGAACATTGTTTCAGCAATGGCCTGAGCTCTAACAAGGGCTTAAGGAGTCCTACAGAGAAGTGGGTGTCTCAAGCCCTGCCTCCCTGGAAAAGAGTACTCCGTCTTAAAGAGGCCGTGCCCTGTTGAGGAGGTGGGTGCTCCAGTGGGGCTAGAATACATTCTACTGTCTGCAGCAGAGTGGCAGAAAATCCTCTGGTGCAGTTTCTGGGGCTGAAGCTAAGGAAGGGAGCAGAGCTATCTCCTCTGGTGAAAGAGATATTCCTGCCTCTTTGGCATCTTCCTGACTTTCCAGTGTGGGGTTATAAATATCTCCTAGGGATAGGTTCCTGGATTCTTTCATTGCAAAGAGCCAAATTCCTTCTCCATAGCAGTAACTGAAGGAGACTTCTAAACCAGAATAACGACCCCCAATAAGAATTAGGAATGCAGTCCTAAACAAAGTTACACCCTTGTAAGCCCGCTAACTTCAGTGGATTTATAAAGGTGTAAATCTGTTTAGGATTGCTCTGTCCTACATTCAATAAGGATTTGTAGTGTGGTTTTGTAGCATGTGCTAAGATTTGTTTAGTTCTGGCATTAAAACTGAAGAGACTGTTCTAATGCATTTAACGGTGACCTACAGGTTGTCAAGGTTGAAGAGGAGATCAAAACTGAGTACACAGTCCCAAATATGACCTGCAAATGTTAGAAACGGAGAAATCAATCACATCTATGCAGATTATCGAAGGACACTTGGGAACAGATCATAGGAAGACTATTTTTGCATTATTTTTATCTCTGGACACCTTTAAGATTCCTTGTTTCCAGGTTTTTGTGAGTTGCAGACGTTTGTAAAAATAATATAGAAGATCTTATCTTTGAATAATGATACTGCTATGTACTTAAGATGCATCTTTTAAGAGATGTACAAATTCTAAATGTATAAATTTTAAATATAAGAAATGGGCTTCAGATAATCAGGTCAGTGAGCAAACTAAAGGCTGACACATGATCTGTGTATCATTTCTCACTGCCTGTACTACCTACTACAGACGTGGAACTGAGACAAATGGATGAACACCTCCCTCTTCCCCCCCCCCAGGTTCTCGTTCCATTTTATATTCACAACAACCCTGAAAGGTAGTTAGACCAAAAAAGAATGACTGGGCCCTGGGTCATCCAGCAAACTTCACGGCTGAAGGGGAATTTCAAACTGGGTCTCCGCTATTCTAAGCTGCCTTTCTTATCACTGCGATACACTGGCATTAATTCACCTTAAGGCCATCCAGTGAGTTCATGAGATGTGAACCACAGACGTCCAGTCTCTTTTGAACACTCGCTAGCTGCACCAGAAGCAAAACATCCCATATAATGTCACCCTTGTAAGATTCCTTGGCTGCCCCACAATTGAAATACTCATGGTTTGCTATCACATTTTCCAAAGGAATTTTTTTTTAAAAAATCAAGATTGCCTTGAAAGGCCTCGCTCGCTCTCGGCTCTCTCCTTTTTTCCACTGGTTTGCTGGAACAAGTTACTCTGCCTTTTTTCAAAGCCACTGAAGTTCCGAGGAGCTGGAAGTAATGAAATCAGTTCCTTCTGAATCGGTCTAGAAGTGTGCTAAAGCTAAAAGGAGACATTCTAGAGGGACTGACATCATGGGGGGAGCGAGTCAATCGGTTACAATGAGCATCTAGCAAACTCTGTTAATAAAAGCCAATTTCAGCTTCAAGAATCCAAGCTGGCGCGGAAACATGAGTGTGACCTTACAAACCTCTGAAGCCAAAAGATGGGTCCTTGGACCCAAAAGAAGACCACCTCTGCTAAATCAGGCCAAGTGTGTCCGAATGGGGCCCTAGGGGTGGGGCTCCTCCATCTGCTGTGCATGCAGAGTGCCCCACGTTCAAGCTCTGAGTAAAAGGGTCCAGTAGTAGGTGATATGAAAGACCTCACTACCTGAGATCCTGGAGAGATGCTGCCAGTATGAGTAGAAAATAGAAGAAGAAGAAGAAGAAGAGATTGGATTTATAACCCGCCCTTCACTCAGAGTCTCAGAGCGGCTTACAAACTCCTTTCCCTTCCCCTCCCCACAACAGACACCCTGTGAGGTCGGTGGGGCTGAGAGATCTCGTTCAAAGACTGCCCTTTCAAGGACAGCTCACCCAAGGTCATCCAGCAGCTGCAAGCGGAGGAGTGGGGAATCAAACCCGGTTCTCCCAGATTAGAGTCCGCACACTTAACCACTACACCAAACTGACTTTGAGGGACAGTCTGATTCAGTATAAGGCAGATCCAGGTAGTCAGCTGTGTTGGTCTGAAGCAGTAGAACAAATTTGGAGTCCGGTGGCACCTTTGAGACCAACAAAGGTTTATTCAAGGTATGAGGTTTCGTGTGCATGCACACTTTTTCAAATACAGTGGAATGGGAGGTAAGTTTCGAACTTGTAAAACGGGCTGAACAGCGAATTAACATGTAACATGATGAAGATGCTTTAAGAGACGCGAAAAGAGAATTTATTTATTTATTATATTTATACCCCGCCCATCCTGCAAGCAGGCTCAGGGCGGCTAAGAAAGCGGTACAATGTACCTAATAGGCACACCCATAAAAGTCTTAAAACTATATAAAACCACATAAAACATACTCCTTCAAGACATAAATTAACAATTAACAGTAAAGTGCATACAGTACTGAAGATTAGATGGCGTGCTTCCAGATCTCAATCCACATTATTCGTCCAATCATCATCCCTCGTGCCGAAGGGCCTAGCGATATATCTGAGCCAGACCTAGGATCCAAGCATTCACTAGGATCATTGATGGTAACAGTAGTGGCGGCTCCTATTGAAAGGCCTGGCGAAAGAGCTCCGTCTTACAGGCCCTGCGGAACTGTAGAAGGTCCCGCAGGGCCCTGATCTCCTCCGGGAGCTCGTTCCACCAGTAAGGAGCCGCCACAGAAAAGGCTCTGGTCCTGGTACTGGTGAGCCTTGCATCCTTGGGGCCCGGAATAGTCAATCGATGTTGGGCCCCAGACTGTAGTGCTCTCTGGGGTATATATGGGGAAAGGTGGTCCCTCAGGTAGGTCATTAAATAACAAGCTAAGAATTAAATAATAAGCTAAGGTTATACGCTGAAAAGCAATGAATATGTCAAAATAAGTCTCAGACATATTTATTGTTTTACAGCGGTTGACCTTATAACCTTAGCTTGTTATTTAATTTTGTTTTCGCATATCTTAAAGTATCTTCATCATGTTACATGTTAATTTGCTGTTCAGCCCATCTATAAGTTTGAACAATACCCCCCATTCCACTGCATTTGAAAAAGTGTGCATGCACACGAAACCTCATACCTTGAATAAACTTCTGTATAAGGCAGCTCACGTGTTCACCTGGGCACATTGTGGATGTTACCTTGAGTCCCTTGGAAGAAAGGTGGGAAATGAATGAAACCATTTGTGTGTATGGTGGCTGTACCACTACAGCTGTTGGCATTGCTCATTCTAAGCACAGAGCTGAGTCATTGGTCTCTCACGGTGCTGTATCGCACACCGTTACACCTATCCCTCCGTAGTACCAACCTCCATTCTTTTAATCCCACCAACTCCTCGTCCGCCGTAATAAGAAGCATCCACTGTTGGCCATTTTTTTGCAGGCAAGGGATCCTCTTCTTCTTCTTCCTGGGGTGTGTGAAAAATCAATACATTAGAAGACTGTAGAGGAAACATGGGACAGCGACAGAGGAGGTGCTGTTCCATGTGCACAATATGTGCACAACCCACATATTAGTGTTCAATAGCAGCAACCTACAGCGATTCTTATTCCAGAAGAGTGAAACAGGGAAACTGGCAAAGGAAAGGGGCGGGATTAAAATCACTTCCAGTAAATATGCACAAAAACTATGAGAAATGAAAAACTGCATTCTTATGCATCGCTGAACAAGAGCTCTCTGCCACCACCAAAAGAATTGCTGGTCCGCTGACAGACAATACACTGGTTAATCTCTACACCATACGGTTTTACGACGGTTCAACTACCACGGCTTCTCCCAAACAATCTGGCACTGCTTTTCTGGTAGATTTGTTTTGGTAAAGGTGCAGAGAATTCTCTGCCAGAGATTTAAAAAAACCTAGAGACAGATTTGCAGTTCCCACGATTCCTTGGAGAGAGGGAATGAACATTCCCTGCCTACTATTAATTAAATTTTAGTGACGAAATGCCCGATGACACCATATTCATTTTGCCTTACGACATCTTAAAATATTCTAGCCATGTGCATGATTAACCCGGGTCCTTCTTGAGACTTGAAAATAAGCATTTGGATAAACGGGACCCTGAAGGGGAAAATATATACATAGCTGTGCAAGATATTTGATATGACCAGAAGATGCTTCCTTGGTTCGAGTTCTGCTTTTTGGAAAAGGAGCAAATAAGATATTCTCTGAATTAGAAAGTAATCCCCCCCTCCACCTTCCTTATGGCACTTCCAACGACCAGAACACATAAACCTAGCATCCTGGTGATGTGCGAGGAAAATCAATTTGCAGCGGGATGCATTTTGAAGTGCCTATTACAATCCAATTCCCATTTCAGCAACATAGCCACTTTACCTGCGCACTTCTGGAGAACCAATCTGTCTAACAGAGTATGCTGTGTATACAGGGACGCTGTGCTATACACCCAGCTATCAATTTTGGCTTTATTCATTGCTGCAGGGTTGAATATTCAGACTGGGGTGTGTGTGTGTTAAACTAATTATTCACGGAGATGCCATTGCCATCGGTACAGCCACAATCACATTGCAAAGAAGAGACTTCTGCAAGTGAGTTAAGTATTTGGTTATACAGAGTACACTGTACTGTGCCTGATGAAGAGTTCTGTTTAGAAGAAGAAGAAGAGATTGGGTTTATACCCTGCCCTTCAGTCGGAGTCTCAGAGTGTCTTACAATCTCCTTCCCCTCCCCCTCCCCACAATAGACACCCTGTGATGTAGGTAGGTCTGGCAGAGCGCTGAGAGAACTGCTCTTGAGAGAACAGCTCTGAGAGAACTTGTGACTGACCCAAGGTCACCCAGCTGGCTGCGTGTGGAGGAGTGGGGAATGAGACCCGCTTCTCCCAGATTAGAGTCCGCACTCTTGACCACTACACCAAACTAGGTCTCAAACGCAAAAGCTTCATTCAGTTGGACACAGTAAAAGAAGTCTGCCCCAGGACTGGAACCAAATACTACAGTGTTCTTCCCTCCCCAAAATAGGTAGGATCCTTTGCCTTGTGTGTCCTGACATTATCAGGTTCTGCACACTCCTAGCCAATGCTCCCTCTAAGCTGTGGAGTCTTGTGAGCAAAAATTCTACTTTGTGAGTTACTGGCATTAAAGTTGTGAGCGAGCAATCTGGCTCCTGCATAAATCAGTTTGCTCTGGAGCCGTCCTTCCTGAGCTAAGGCAAAAATGTGTGAGCCGGAGGCTAAAAAACTGTGAGCTAGCTCACACTTAGAGGGAACACTGCTCCTAGCCCCATCCTGCGTGACTGACGGCTACTGGAGAAGGCAGGGACAGGCACAATACGGACGACGTCACCAAAATCAAGATCCATTTTTTCCATTTGTTTATGTCTTTGATTCTTTTGCACTGACATGGCAGCAGCAGGAGAAGTGAGGGAGACCTGGTGGGCAGCAAGCTAGCAGTAACTGGGGGACACTTGGGCTAAAGTTGTTCCCTTCTTGCTCCAGGTATTTAAAGCCTGGAAGGAGCCGCAGACATGAGCTCCTGGGCATGAGACACGGGGCTCTTCACCCCTGGCTGTCTGCCCAGGACTCACAGCCTAGGGCCGGTGTTCGGCAGTCTCATCCATCAGGATCACTCCAGGATGTGTGCATTTGTTTTATGGCATTTGTTGGAACTGACTGATCGGCTGCATTTGATATTTTCCCTGTGAGCCACTGTGGATCCCAGTGGGGAGAAAAGTGGTTCACGAATGGCAGAACTGGCATTTGTTTAAATATATCCTTAACTCACTCTCTCTCTCTAATCTGGGAGAACCAGGTTTGATTCCCCAATCCTCCACTTGCACCTGGCTGGATGACCTTGGGCAAGCCACAGTTCTGATAAGAGCTGTCCTTGAAAAAGAGCAGTTTCTGTCAGAGCTCTCTCAGCCCCACCCACCTCACAGGGTGTCTGTTGTGGGGAGGGGAAGGGAAAGGAGTTTGTAAGCCGCTCTGAGACTCCCTTGGGTAGTAAAGGGCGGGGTATAAATCCAATCTCTTCTTCTTCTTCTTTTACCTCACAGGGTGTCTGTTGTGGGGAGGGGAAGGGAAAGGAGTTTGTAAGCTGCTCTGAGACACCTTTGGGTAGTGAAGGGCGGGGTAAAAATCCAATCTCTTCTTCTTCTTCTTCCTCTGTCTCTGTCTCTCTCTCTCTCTGGAGAGCCAGTTTGGTGTAGTGGTTAAGAGTTCAGGCTCTAATATGGGTGAAGCGGGTTTGATTCCCCACTCCAACACATGCAGCTGCTGGTGTGACCTTGGGTCAGTTACAAGTTCTTTCAGAGCTGTCCTCTCAAGAGCTCTCTCAGCCCCACCTCCCTCACAGGCTGTTTGTTGTGGGATGGGGAAAGGAAAGGAGATTGTAAGCTGCTCCGAGACTCCTTCGAGTAGTGAAGGGCAAGGTATAAATGCAATCTCTTCTTCTTCATCATCTCTTTTCTATATGGGTGTCTGTGTCGTGTGTCTGTAACTCTCATAAGATATGGGTGTTTATCAGGTATGGATGTTTATAATATGTTTACATGTTCATGATATTTAAATCAATAATTTTGTATTTTTCCAAAAATCCCCTAAAGGGTTTTTTTTAAGTGGCACAAATAAATAAGCATTCCTGGCCCCGGTCACACGGGAGGTTTTGCCTCGCAAGAGGGACGGATCGGGGGCGCAGCAAACAGGCGCAATCACACCGCAACATCTGGGAAGTGGCATGCACCTGTCCCCGATCCATCCCTTCAGGCCGGAAACGCGTAGCGAAATAGAACCTGCAAAAGAGCAGGACTTATCTGAAACGCCGCAGCAAGCGCAGCCGTGGGATCGCCGGTGCGCCCGTCTTCAGGAGCATTTGAGGCTCCTGGCCGAACTGCGCATGCGCACACATGCGCAGCTGGCTCTCTCATTCTCCCTTCAGTGGCTCCCCCCCCCCCGCCCTCTGCGCCTTCCCGGCTGCGCGGCGGCTCAGGGGATCTGTCGGACCCTGACGCCGCGTGTCTCTTTTGGTGTGGCTCTAAGAAGCCGCACTTTGGCCGTGCTTTTCCCGCTCGTGTGGCAGGGGCCCCTGTTGAGTAACTACTTTCCTGGTTTCAGAGGGTAGCCACGTTGGTTTGTGGTAGAACAGCTTGAGTCCAGTAGCACCTTAGAGAACGACAAGCTTTTCTGGGTGCAAGCTTTCGAGAATCAGAGCTTCCTTCATAAGACATGAGCAGGAACCGAGATCTGTGTCTTTTCATCTCAGTCTGAGGAGGGGAAGGGTGTCAACAGTTGCCTGGTGTAATTGCACAACCTACCTCTTTTGGAGCAGGTGGAGGTGGGGGAGGATCCTTAATGACCTGTTTAAAGAAAAAAGAGAGGATAAGGGACAGCCATGGCAAGCGACAAAGCTCGTTTAAAGTCACACAGTTTCCGTCACGATGGAGCAACATTTCAGCCCAGTAGCACCTTAAAGACCAACAACATTTGGCAGGGTCTAAACTGGCATTGTCAGGCATCTGACAAAGTGTGCTTTGACTCACAAGAAAGCTCATACCCCCTGGAAAAGAGTGTCTGTCTTTAAGATACTAGGTAAAGGTAAAGGTTCCCTTGCTCGAAAGCCAGTCGAATCCGACTCTAGGGTTGCGGTGCTCATCTCCGTTACAAAGCCGAAGAGCCAGCACTGTCCGAAGACCTTTCCGTGGTCATGTGGCCGGCATGACTAAACACCAAGGCGCAGGGAATGCTGTTACCTTCCCACCGAAGTGGTCCCTATTTATCTACTGGCAATTTCTTGCTTTCGAACTGCTAGGTTGGCAGGAGCTGGAACTAGAGACGGGAGCTCACTCCGTCATGCGGCACCCGGGTCTCGAACTGCTGAACTACTGACCTTCCACAGCCTGCAGTTCAGCGTCTTAACCACTTGAGCCACCGCAGCCCCCTTTAAGATACTACTTTAAGCCCCTTTTAAGATACTACTGGTCTTGAATTAAGGCCCCATAGGAATAGGCCGTCCTAGCTGCTAGCTGTGCTAATCCAATTCCACATGCTCATAGTAGGACCTCTGCCCAAGCCCCCATGGACAAGAAGTGACCATATTTAACACAGATTCCTAATTTTAAAAACTAGCTATATGAAACAGTAGTGAAGAAAAAGGTGACTTTGAGCACATAAAGAATATATTTTCTTCCTCATAGAGTAACCCTAACTATCCCAGCCTCTCAAATCTCTTCAAATCGGAGGAAAGGGCTTCCAGATCAGAGGGCATGGCTTCTAGAGAGACCTGAGTCCTAGTTGCTGTTTTTGCACAAGTCAAGCTCTGCCAGCACCCATTCAAACCAAATTCCATGTTTTGCCTGGAGAATTTCAACGAGTCTCCTCCTGACAGTGCCAGTCTCATTGTTGGTCACTGGTCCTTTCCACGTTTGCTTGCTACTCTGGATTTTCTCCGTGTTCGAGTTGAGGCCATTTCAGTCCGTGGCAAAACAGCATCCAAATAACCCAGGGCAACAGCAGGCTGAAACCGGGCTGACCACTGAACGGAGGGAATGTAATGCAGAATGGGGGGAGGGGGGAGGGTTGCCAAGTCTGATTGACTTACCGGTGAGGGAGCGTCGTATGAGTCCGGGAGCTCTCCTCTGACGTGCGCGCGCCGCCAGCACGTCCCAGAAGTGACATGCTACGTCGATCATGTTGGGGGCGTGGCCCCAATCGTCGGAGGGAAAACCATAGAGTTTTAGAGTTTTCCCTCCGACAATTGGGGCCACGCCCCCAACGTGATCGACGTGGTTGTGTCACCTCTGGTGACGCAGCCACACTGCGCTTCAGGGGGCGGAGTTCCCCCCGGGGCCCGATTCTGCGGCGGCTTACCCGCCCCCTGCCCCCACTTGGCAGCCCTAGGAGGGGGACTGGAATAAAAAGAAGGTTGAACTCGATTTCAGTGCAGAATTGTTTAGAGGACATTGTGGTGAACGTGGATTAAAAGGAGAGTGCAGAAAGGGCCATTGTTACCACTGTTAGTATTTTATAATAGCAAGTCCAATAAAGCCCTGACCTTGGTAGCCCAGGCTAGCCTGATCTCATCAGATCCTGGAAGCTAAGCAGGATTCGCCCAGGTTAGCATTTTGATGGGAGACCACAAAGCAACTCTAGGGTCACTACGCAGAAGCAGGCAATGGCAAACCAACCCTGAATGTCTCTTGCCTCCAAAACCCCACAGGGTCGCGTACGTCGGCTGCAACTTCATGGCGAAAAAAACAAACCCAAACCTTCACCTTTCCACAATGGACCCAAGATAAGAGTGATGCAGTTCTTGGAAACCAGCAAGCTCCTAAACCTGGAAGCAGATGTCATTTTGGGGGGGATCGCGGGGAATCGCAGTTCCCCCGGGTGAGGTACGGGGGGTGGGGCACATGACGAAGCCCCGCCCCCCACTTCCGGCCGCCCCGCTTCTGGCATATGCTAATGAGTTATGCTAATGAGTTCCCCTAGCTCTTTTTCTACGAAACGACCCCTGCCTGGAAGAAATCCCTTGCTAGACTTAAAATGGGCAGTAGCAGCTGGGACCGATTGTAGCAAATTGTGGGATTACAGGAAAGAGATGGAAAGCAGCCAAGACACGAGAAGTAAACTGGCATGCCAAGCAAAAGCAGGAGACCCAGTTGCCCTCTGTGGCCTCCCTTCATTTTCTGCTACATTGACCTCTCCATGTGGGTGGAGGAAGCTTTGCATTTGCTGCACATAACTGGAGAAGTGAAGGCCCAGAACTAAGATATATGTGCTAAGGCAGCATACAGTGTAGCATCTTGCAGACATCTCTCACTTGAGTACTATATATATTGGTAATTTTGCTTGCAGTAGCAGTTCGAAAGCAAGACATTGCAAGTAGATAAATAGGTACCACTTCGGTGGGAAGGTAAGAGTGTTCTGTGTGCTTTGGTGTTTAGTCATGCCGGCCACATGACCACGGAAACGTCTTCGGACAGCGCTGGCTCTTCGGCTTTGAAACGGAGATGAGCACCGCCCCCCAGAGTCGGACTCGACTGGCTTTCGAGCAAGGGAACCTTTACCTTTTTAAACAAAGGCATCTTTGTATTTCATACATTTACTAAAATAGTGCAATGGTATATGCTACAAATCCCCACAAACTGCAACTGCGCCAAGGAATCAACCAGCCCTTTTTCTGCATACGAAAGTAGGCACTCTCACACGGAGACCTTTTCTGCCTGCTCGATTTATTCCTTACTTTCTTGGGAATTGATCCACAAGCACTGGAATTTGGGCAGGGTTCTTCTGCACATGTGCCCTCCCTGTACATTTTTACAGCTGTGGAGTCAGTTTATTTTCCTCCACACATGGCTTAAATAATGAGGATTTTCAAGGGAGGGTGCTGTCATCATAGGAGTCATTATTGCTGGCGTCAGAGCACCCACCTTATTTTTAATGGCTCTAAAATATTGATACATTGCTGTAGTGTTGTAATGATAATTCAAGCAGGTTCTCTAAATTCCCAGCTTTCATTAAAAAAAAAAAGTAAGTCTCTGCCCTATTCCCTCACAGAGAAGCCTTTTCCCTTATATTTCTGTGAGGGAAAACACTAGAGACTTACTTTTTAAAAAATGGAACCTGGAAATTGAGTGAACTTGCTTAAACTAGCATTACAACACTACAGCAACATATCAATATTTTAGAGACTTTTAAAAATGGAAATCATTTTGCACGGATAAAAGACCACAAAGAGAAGAGATATTATACAAATTAATGAATGTAGCAGAAATTGATAAGCTGAATGTAATTTTATATGGGAAGGATGAAAAGGTTTTTGAGACTAGGTGGTCGAGACTATGAGTGGATAGAAAAAGAATGAAACAATAGACTCTAATGTATATTTACTTTTTGTATATGTTTATTTTCTTGTTAACTTAAAAAATTATAAATAAAACTGTTTTTAAAAAATGAAAATCACTGGGGGGGGGACACGGAGTGGTTTAACGATGACAACGGGCGAATCATTGAAAAGTAGGCTGGAGGTGGGTGGGACAAAGAAATCGGATAGAAACATTACACACTAGGAAAAAGCTGACTCAGGCTCGGCTTCCAGCAAAAGATTGGGGTAATATTCGTCTCAAAAGTGCTGGGAAAAACTCGGAAGAAAAACTAACCAAAAAAATGAAGTGAAAACAGAAATACACATGGAAATCAGGGGATAAACTGAAGCAATATTGGGCCAGAACTGACGGGAAAAAACCCATGCATTAAAGAGCTGAGCTGCATACCGATCTCCAGCAGATAGCCCTGGCATAAGGATGCAGGCACAGAGATCTCTATAAAGAAATGTTTTTTCTGGACTGATTTTTTTTTTGCTCTTTCAGAATATAATGATAAGCAGGAACCCACCCCTAGCTTGATTTAAAAAAATAAAATATATAAAAGAAGCATAGGCAACTTCTGCAGCCTGAAAACTTGCAGATGTTAAAAGACATAATATTGCAAAGCAGCCAGCATTTCTGTTTAATTCACATTTCTTAAATACTGTCCCAAGGTCCATTTTATTTACCATATGCAGAGTTTGAGCCTCCTCCAATTTCAGTAGGTTTGGTTTCATGATTATCCTTGTCAGTAAAGGGCTGCTTCACATTCACTTAGCCACACATACACAAAAAAATAAAAATTAAAGGCCGGATTTTTGGAGGACAGCCGATATCTCCCCTCTTTCTTTCTTTTTTATTTTTTGAACGAAATTAAATTTAAAAAACGAGTTGCTTCAGGCAACAGTTCTTTTGATCTGCTCATTAACACTTTTCAAATGTTTGAACGATGTGGGCATTAAAAAAAAAAGATGTCAGCACCAGAGACTGAAGCCCGCTTGATGCAGTCATATGTTCTAACGTTCATGGAAGAGCGAAAGAACTGTCAACAGAGGACTCCTTTTTTAAAAAAAATAAATAAATGGGGAGAGGGAATAAATATTTTAAAAGGAAAACTGAAAACCAACAACCTGGTGGTGTGCAAGGACGACAGATCAAACAAAAAACGTACCACCTGGCTCCTGCCAGCCATCAAAGTCCGTGTCCAACTCATTAGACACTCTCGAAGCCACCTGGCTGCTGCCAAAATGCAGTTGAATGGAGAAGGCTGTTGAGTGGCTTTCCCGCCCCCCTTCAATGTTACGTTTTTTGTTCAAACATTTATTTATTTTTGCAGTGCCTTAAACTAACCAGGAAGGGAAGGCACAGGGGTCATTTCCGGCAGGAGTGCACAGGAGCGGAGCTCCGGCAATAAAGAGCCCAGGGGGCAGGCACATGCAACAAGCCCCACCCCCTGCTCCCAGCAGTCCTCAGTCAGAGCAAGAAGCAACCAGGTAAGTTGCAGAGCCCACCTCCCCGTTCCAAAACAGTCCAGTGGCACCTTTAAGACCAAGTTTTATTCAGGTACAAGCTCTCCCTCCTCTGCCAGGACAGATCTGCACGTTCCCCCCACCCCCTGATAGCTAGCAATCCAAAACAGTCCAGTGGAGCCTGAGCAGTGGGTGTTGCCTTCTGACACACTTCCGGTGATGTCAGGGGGTGTGGCATATGCAAATGAGTTATACTAATGAGTTATGCTAATGAGCTCCTGCACCTCTTTTTCTACTAAATGTCCCATGGGAAGGCAGCATGGTATAGCCAAATCTCGGAAGCTAAGCAGGGTTGGTACTTGGGTGGGACACCACCAATGAAGACTGTGCAGATAAAGAAAATGGAAACCCACCTCTGCTTCTCACTTCCCTCGAAAGCCACTTGCTGGGGTTGCCATAAGTCAGCAGCAACTTGATGGCACTTACGTACACAAGCAAACCAATTTTGGTTGCTGGAACAGAACTGCAACTTCCCAAGTTCACGAGGTAATTTTTGAAGGGGCAGAAATAGTGAGGAGAGAAGATGAATTATAGGAATGAAAAGTGCTTAAAACTTGGACTGCAAGAAGATCAAATCAGTCAGTCCTAAAAGAAATCAACCCTGACTGTTCCCTGGAAGGCCAGATAATGAAGCTGAAGCTCAAATACTTTGGCCACCAAATGAGAAGGGAGCACTCACTGGAGAAGACCCTGATGCTGGGAAAGATTGAGGGTCAAAGAAGACGGGGACGGCAAAGGATGAGATGGTTAGACAGTTTCATAGATGCAACAAACATGAAGTTGAGCAAACTTCAGAGGACGGCGGAAGACAGGAAGGCCTCGCGTGATCTGGTCCATGGGGTCGCAAAGAGTCGGACTCGACTGTGCGACTGAACAAAAACTTAAAGTTTATAGAGCTCTTGGAGCTTTGAATGTAAATCCTATATATTGTCTCTGTCATCCTTATCACTTTTCGGCAAGGTAGAGTGATTATATCAAGGATCCCCCATCCGGCTGAGCCCGAGGGCACTTGGAAATTTTGAAACAGGGCAGTGGGTACCACCACAAAATGGTTGTCAAGGCAACATTTTTGTTTTTCCAGGGCTGGGGAAGGGAACTCTACTATTTTAATATGTTTGAGCTTACACTGGGGAGGAGAGGAAAGTTTTGGATTCCATCCTGCCGCCTTTCCACACATCTATTTTTTAAAAAACTAAGTTTCATTTAAATAACATGTTCAAGCTGGGAAACTGGAAATCTTCAGTTTTTTGCAGGGGGCCAAGCAGGGCTATTTTTGGGCAGGAACGCACAGGAACGGAGTTCTGGCTGGCTCCCAAGTTGGCCACGCCCAGCAGGGACTCATTAGCATAATAGGCCACACCCAACATCAGAAACTCATTAGGATTGGCTACATTAGGGGTGTGTGGCCTAACATGCAAAGGAGTTCCTGCTACCAAAAAAAGGCCCTGGGTTTTGACAACAAACAAGGTAAACAGAATAAGAAGCAAAAGGTGGGTGTGGCTGGATGAGCACATTTCTGGTAACATGGGGGTGTGGCCTAATATGCTAATGTGTTTCTGCTGTTGGGTGTGGCCTATTATGCTAACGAGTTCCTGCTGGGCTTTTTCTACAAAAAGAGCCCTGGGGCCAAGGAAACTTTCAGGTGCCTGGTGTAACTGTCCAAGCTTGCTGGTATTTATCTGGTTGAAAAAAACCCCGAGATGGGTGGACATCTCCAAATTTTTGTGGGAACTCTGACAGGGCAAGCCAGTTAGCCAATAATATCGAGTCCACATGCCTGAATACCACAGAGTTTATTTGGGATGCGTGTGCATGAAGGTTTCTAGCTGTGGCAGGTGCCAGGAAAGTAGGGCAGATGGACCTGGCTGAGACTGGGGAAGTCTAAATCCTCCTCCCTTCCTTCCTTCCTTCCTTCCTTCCTTCCTTCCTTCCTTCCTTCCTTCCTCCATCTTCCCATATTTACTTCCTTTTCTTGCAGTAAAGATCCCTCCCCACCAGCCAACCTACGAGCTCAGGTACCTGCTACCCTTGTAGCTGCGGGTCCTGGCCAGATTCCATGGGACGCGATTGGAGCTTGGCTCCCCACCCTCATCAGTCCATCACCCCCAACACAACTCTCAGTCTTCTCCTGGCCTTTAGCAGCACCACAAAGCTTGCTGGAGATGTGCCGTGGGGCGGGGTGAAGGCCAGAGAGGCTGAAGAGAGAAAGAAGGGAGAAGAAAGGGGAACAAGGAAACAGTGGAAAGGAAGACGTGTGAAGAGACCTGGAAAAAGGAGAGAAGCACAACAAAAGAAGGTCAGGCAGCAAGGCTGCAGGGAAGCTGAAGCAAACATGCTGACATATCTCTGGCGTTCCTGGACACCACGAGCTACTCAGTAGTTCCCAAACGTTTTAGGGCCACCGCCCCCTTGGTCCCATAAACTCGGACTCAGCGCATCTACCCTACTTTATAAAAAAATTCAGAATAGCAGTTTGCATAACCCACTGAGATAATAACAATAAAATCCCACAGAGTAACAGCAAAAAACTTGAAAAATGACAGAGACAAAAGCAGACGTGGCTACAACAACAGCTTCTCAAAATGCCGTCTACTGGTCTGCCTAAAGCCCTGGGGGCACATTTACTAAAAATTCTGATAGTCTCCATCAGGGCTTTTTTTGTAGAAAAAGCCCAGCAGGAACTCATTAGCATAATAGGCCACACCCAACAGCAGAAACTCATTCGCCTATTAGACCACACCAATGACAGCACAGCTCATTAGCATATTAGGCCACACCCCCATGTTACCGGAAGTGTGGTCATCCAGCCACACCCACCTTTTGTTTCTTATTCTGTTTACCTTGTTTGTTGTCAAAACCCAGGGCCTTTTTTTGTAGCAGGAACTCCTTTGCATGTTAGGCCACACACCCCTAATGTAGCCAATCCTAATGAGTTTCTGCTGTTGGGCGTGGCTTATTATGCTAATGAGTTCCTGCTGGGCGTGGCCAACTCAGGAGCCAGCCGGAACTCCGTTCCTGTGCGTTCCTGCCCAAAAATAGCACTGGTCTCCATCAGATTTCAGCACTATGCAGAAGCAGAAACTTGTAGTGCTCTTTGCCAACATGGTGCCACAGCCTGGGCAATTGTAAATGAGTGGACACCACAGTCGAAGGGGCCTACATTCAGTGCCCCCCGCTGCCTTTGTGCCTCTTAGCACCCCCTAGGTAATCCCACCCCACTGGGGATGATACGGCCCACTTTGAGAACCACTGAGTTACATGATCTCCTTGTTGCATTCAGAGAGGGTCAGCACCCTAGGTTGAGGGGTGGTAGTTTGCCAAACAATTAATGCACAGCTGGGGTGAACAAGAGAAGCTCATGTCTCAGTCTCATTCAGCTCAACACTCTATGTTCAGATGAAAGTGTGTTCCCTTAAATGCAATTCCAAAACGAATGAGTACAGGATTGTACACTCTTAACCACTGGGCTTCACCAAAGCTGCTTGAATCATCAATGACTTGACCAAATTTCAGTGACAAAGAAGAAGAGGAGGAGGAGGAGGAGGAGGAGGAGATTGGATTTATACCCGGCCTTTCACTCGGAGTCTCAGAGCGGCTTACAATCTCCTTTCCCTTCCCCTCCCCATAACAGACACCCTGCGAGGTAGGCGGGGCTGAGAGAGCTCTTTCCAGAACTGTCCTTGAGAGAACAGCTCTGACAGAACTATGGCTTGCCCAAGGTCATCCAGCAGTTGCAAGTGGAGGAGTGGAGAATCAAACCCAGTTCTCCCAGATTAGAGTCCGCACACTTAACCACTACACCAATACAGCACATCATGCAATGCTAGTACATAACACGGACATTTTTGCTACAAACTCTGAAGAGAAATTTGTTCTCGTGGGGCACTAGAGGGAACAAAAGGGCTGATTCCACATTGTGGTCGTCCATTGATTTTGGACACTGCATGCCCCTTCCACCAGTCCAGTCATGCACTTTTGTGTTACTGACAAAGCTACTGTCAAAGTGATTTACACTCGCCCATTTGAATTGTCTTTTTGGTGCTGGGGCATTTTTGAACCAACAGGAATTTCTCTGTTCTGCCCCCCTGAACCTCAGATTAGATAAAAGGTAAATAAGGGCCAGGTTGTGTGGAGAAGCATGAACAGATCTTCCCAGTGTTCTTAAAGGGAAGCTGCAGCCACACAGACTCCCAATTTGGATCAGAGCTGCAGTGTGCAGGAGAACAAAGTTTGAGTCCAGGGACACCTTTACGACAGGGCTATTTTTGGGCAGGAACGCACAGGAACGGAGTTCCAGCTGGCTCCTGAGTTGGCCACGCCCACCAGGAGCTCATTAGCATAACAGGCCACACCCAACAGCAGGAACTCATTGGAATTGGCTACATCGGGGTGTGTGGCCTAACATGAAAAGGAGTTCCTGCTACAAAAAAAAGCCCTGGGTTTTGACAACAAACAAGGTCAACAGAATAAGAAGCAAAAGGTGGGTGTGGCTGGAAGACCACACTTCTGGTAACATGGGGGTATGGCCTAATATGCTTATGAGCTGTACTATCAGGGGTGTGGCCTAATATGCTAATGAGTTTCTGCTATTGGGTATGCCTTATTATGCTAATGAGGTCCTGCTGGGCTTTTTCTACAAAAAAAGCCCTGACGACCAAGAAAGTTTCATTCTGCGTATAAGCTCTCGTGTGCATGCACACTTCGTCAGTGTGGAGGGCCGAACCCTTTCCTTGTGCAATCCAACCAAGTCAAAACCAGTTCTCCTCCTGAGCTGTCATAAGCCCTGGAAAGGGAAGACAGACACCCTTTCCTTGGCTATCTTTTCCTCGCGCTGCTGGGAGATGATCGCAAAACTAGCGGAAATTGTACAGGGAGAGGGAAGAGTTTGGACTGAGTCCACGACACACACACAACGTGGCTCCAATCCACACTAGGGCCCCATGTGGCCGCTACTTGCCGTTTTTTACATGTTGGAATGTCAGTTTCACAGATTCCTCCAGATCACAAAGGCATTTCGCCCTGCACTGAATTTTCGTTTCCACCAAACTTTCGTTTGCTTACACCTGAATTTTTACATCTTTGCACTACGGTCTTCCGTACATCTGGCAGCCCAAACAGCCGTGACTAGCCTGAGCGCACAAGCGCCTGGAAACTAAGCAGGGTCAGTCATGGTTAGGACTGGGAAGGGGGATGGACAGGAGACCATGGTTAGTGCTTGGATGGGAAACCACCAATGAAAACTGGGGTGGCTATGCAGAGGGAGGCAATGGCAAACTACCTCTGCTCATCTCTATCCTTGAAAACCCCATGGTCCTGGGGTCACCATGTGCCAGTTATGACTTCATGGCACACAATTATTATTACTCCAGACACCTGCACGGAGGGGGGTCTGCAGACGTCCATGTGGGGACACCCCAGCTGCAGCACAACAACCAGAAGAGGTACAACACAACTGACAAGAGGACAGGACTCAAGTCAGAGTTCTGTAAAAGACCAGAACTGCAGGTTGGGAGGAAGAGGAGGAAGCGGAGGAGGAGGAAGAGGAAGAGGAGAAAGAGAAGAGGAGGAGGAGATTGGATTTATACTCTGCCCTTCACTTGGAGTCTCAGAGCAGCTTACACTCTCCTTTCCCTTCCCCTCCCCACAACAGACACCCTGTGAGGTAGGTGGGGCTGAGAGAGCTCTGAGAGAACTGCTCTTGAGAGAACAGCTCTGAGAGAACTTGTGACTGACCCAAGGTCACACCAGCAAACCTGGTTCTCCCAGATTAGAGTCCGCGCTCTTAACCACTACACCAAACTCGCTCTCCAAGCAGGCTGAACAAGGGCTTTTCTCGGGAGAAAGGACTGAGCTAGTTGCTAGGGCTTCATTGGCCCAAGCGGGGGGGGGGCGCCATTCCCCATGGGAATTCAACCCTGCACTCTAAAGTAGGGTGCAGATTGGGTGGCCTCCAGGCACACCTGTATAAAGGAGCAGCCCCTCCCGGGAGAGAGAGAAATACACTGCAGCCAATCTGAGAGCAACTGGTTTGCATTTACATGGGCAGAAAGGAACTTTGGACAGAAACCCTTCCAAATCATAGGCTAAACTGGCCAATGACAACCTGAGTCCTATAGCCTTGGCGACGTGGACCATGGGAGCCTGCATCTGGCAGAAGCTCACCTACTAAGCCACCTGCTTAACCCTCTGAAAGACTCAGCCGTCATAAGAACCATGCTTTAGTGTTATAACACAGCAACCAAAAAGATGTCTCATTTTATCTTCTTCCATAACACTCCACACTGTACCACACATCTCCTTAGCCAGTAACGCCCCAGCTGTGGCACTGTCAATCAAGCCCTACCTGTTCTGCACCATACCAGCTTCACCTCCTGCAAAGTAGGTCCCCCTTGTGTATCTAAAATAGAAGCCAAGTCCCATGACAATCAAGCCGGACCTCTCCCTAGTAGCTAAAATGACCAAACTGAGGCTTTTGTACTTTGGTCACATCATGAGAAGACGAGAGTCACTGGAAAAGACAATCATGCTGGGAAAAGCTGAAGGCAGCAGGAAAAGAGGACGGCCCAACGTGAGATGGATCGACTCAATCAAGGAAGCCACGGCCCTCAGTTTGGAAGACCCGGGCAAGGCTGTTAATGATAAAGACTGTTGTGGAGGTCATTAATTCATATGGTCACCATGAGTCAGAAGTGATCTGAGGGCACTTCACACACAAACACAGACACACAGGGGTCATTTCCTGCAGGAGCGCACAGGAGCCAAGCTCCGGCAGTAAGGAGCTCAGGGGGCGGGCACATGCAACAAGCCCCACCCCTGCTCCCAGCAGCCCTCAGTTGGGTCATGAGGAACAAGAAGCAGCCAGGTAAGTTGCAGAGCCCCCACCCCACCCCACCTTCAGGCACAAGCTCTCCCTCCTCTGCGAGGACAGATCTGCATGTTCCCCCCTTCCCCCAATAGCTAGCAATCCAAAACAGTCCAGCGGAGCCTGAGCAGTGGGTGTTGCCTTCTGACACACTTCCGATGATGTCAGGGGTGTGTGGCGTATGCAAATAAGTTATGCTAATAAGGCCCCGGTCACATGGCAAAGTTGCCGCGGGAGAGGCACAGATGGTGGGCGGATTATCCGGGCGTGATCACACCCCAACATCTGGGAAGTGGAGCGCACCGGTGCGAGTTAAAAAACTAGTACCTCCAAGGTACTAGTAAATGTTTGCCAGGGGCTGCCTCCAGACGCCCGTGGTGTGATCGCGCCGGAGCGCGGGATTCCACTCCGGTC
>NW_015164252.1:309305-316424 GCF_001447785.1 Gekko japonicus
AAACAGAGGTCATTTCGGGGGGGATCGCGGGGGATCGCACTTCCCCCGGGTGAGGTACGGGGGGCACATGACGAAGCCCCGCCCCCTGCTTCCGGCCGCCCCGCTTCCGGCCCTCATTCAGCCAGGAGGAGGCAGGAGAAGAGGGAGAGTAAGTTGCTTCCTCCCTGCCTCTCCTCACCCCTGCCTGCCTGGGGCCAGGGAGGGCTTTCGCGGGGCTTCCTTGCACTCCCGCTGGGCCCCTCATAGGGCTCGGCAGTGGAGCTGCAAGGCCGGCGGCGGCCGGGACCGTTGGGGGTGGGGTGTGTGGCCTTATGACACACTTCTGGTGATGTCAGGGGGTGTGGCATATGCTAATGAGTTATGCTAATGAGTTCCCCTAGCTCTTTTTCTACGAAACGACCCCTGCACCAGCACAACTATTCCTCCACATAGACCTTACAACAAGGGAATCATCTTTCCACAGACTAGAAGAGGCTGCAGGAACAGAGAGGAATGCAGGAAAACGCTGTTCATTAAATCTGGATCATCAAATAACAAAGCACTTAACTTATGCCTCACGATCAGCCTACCAAGAGACTATTTCAATACTATTTCTCTTTCCTGAATTTCATTCTTTTAAGGGTCAGAATCTCATATTCATTTGTTCCATAAGCTCTTCTTATATTTCTACATTTAAAAGAAACAGAACATCTTGGCAATCAAGGCCCGTTTCTGTACAGCTGCCCTGAAACAGGGTTTTTTTTAAAAATGAAGGCCTTCCGTGGCCGCAGTATTTTTTTTATAATGATTTTTTATTTTCAAGACAGACAAACATAAGCACAAACATACATATATAAAATGGGGTATATCAATTCATATCATTTCCCCCTATTAAACTACCTCATACATTATCTAACTCTATATCTATTTTCCACCTTATGCGTATAATGTTTTGCAAATATATAAGTATACAATTCTTGTCTTCTACTAATCGGACCTTTGTCTAAGCATCTTCTTGAATTAGATACATATAATTATATATAATTATATAGTTCTAATTTTCTTCTGTTGGATTTTGTCTAAACGCTTCTTTATATTTTTTAATCTGTTTCTTACTCAACTGTAAGCCTCGAAATTTCTCTCACAAACAGAACATCTTGGCAATCAAGGCCTACTTCTGTACAACTGCCCTGAAACGGGTTTTTAAAAAATGAAGGCCTTCCGTGGCCGCAGTATTAAGTACATAACTTTATCATTGTTAGAGTCACTGCGGAAGAGCTGTTGTCAGAGAAAAATCTGCAAATATATTTCCTGTTTATGAAAAATGACATACAGAACTGGGATACCAACAGTGCCATCCTGAGCAGAGTTATAGCCTTCTAAACTCGTTGACTTAAATGGACTTAAAAGGGTATAAAGTCTGTTTAGGACTGCACAGTAAATACATAACAAGGTTTAACCATAGATGCTCATTATTGCACTCTTCTTTTTTTTTACACAGTTTGAAAACATCAGAAAGTACATGAGGTTATAAACGTCCGCTGCCTTTCCACTCCCCCCCCCGTTATTCAATTTAAACAACGACCAAAAGGTTCAAAGTCTGTATAAAAAGCAGCCCCATAAAATGCATTTACAGTTCTGCTAACAGACCTGTACACTATCAACAACAAAAACAGGCCAGTTTGAATCACAAAAATGAAATCAATATGCAGAGTTTTCTCTCTGCTGCAGAAATATTCAACCCGGTTCTCCAGATTAGAGTCCGTCGCTCTTAAAGACTGCCACAAACTGGCCCTCCTACACCAAACCCAAAGGATGGTGAAAATGAACCTTTGCCTTAGAAACTAACACTTCAGAATACAGGAAGTGAATGTTTCACAACATTTTAGAATGTGAAAGGTCCTTCTCGGTCATGACACCGAAACATTGGAAATCTCTCCCCAGGGAGTTTCGCCTGTCTCCCACTACCTTCTGCCAGTGGGTGAAGACTTTTTTGTTTCATTTGGCATATTCCCTACAACTGTTACTGGCCCTCCTCCCTGGTTTTGGTGTTGTAACTCTATGGGGTTTTTTATTGGTTTTACATACTATTTTAAATGCTGTATTGATGTCCAAATGTTTTCATGTTTGCTGCCCTGGGGACCTATTTGGGTGGAAAGGCGGCACAAAAATGTTTTACATAAATAAACAGTAAACAAATACGGCTGAAACGCCATTGGATGTCGTCCTCAGCTAGAGAGAAGAGAGTCCCGAAATAGCATTCTGTAAAGGTAACAAAGGGCTGCGATCACACACACCAAATAATCCACTTTCAATCCACTTTCCAACTGGATTTTGCCAGTTCACACCGTAACATCCAGTTGGAAAGTGCACTGAAAGTAAACCCCGGTCACACGAGAGGATTAGAGGGCGGAGCAAACGGGTGCGATCCCACCGCAACATCTGGGAAGCGTTGCGCGCCCATCCCCGATTGGGCCCTTCCGGCGATAATCCGCACCAAAAAAGAACCACCTACCGAGGTGGTTCTTTCCGAATGGCCACATCAAAGCTGGCCGTGGGATCGCCGGCACGTTCTTCCGCTGGCGCATCCCCGGGTCCTGGCCGAACTGCGCATGCTCAGACATGCGCAGTTCGGCAGTCTCCCGTGGCTTCCTCCCCGGTCTCCCCGGCATCTGATCATGCTGGGGAGCAATTGCCCGGCGGCTCACGGGATCTGTATGATCCCGCCGCCGCGTGCCTATTTTGGTGCGACTTCTAAAAGCCGCACTTTCCCCCGTCTTTTTGCCCCTCATTGTATTATTTAGCCTGTGTGATCGCAAAAGAATCCTTATTGCTTGGAATGAAATAAGAACAAGCTGAAATGATGTTTGGACACAGCCATCGATCTACCCACATCTGGCACAGGGACGATCCAGGTCAACACTACTATTAGTGTAACCCACCCACCATAAAAGGTTTTGCTATACCCTGGCTCTTGTGTACTTACACATTCTGTTGCAGTGATCGTTAAAGAGCTGGAGATGAGGCTCTGCCCGTGATTTAAACTGACCGAAACCTCAAGTTGTCTGAAAAGAGAGGCGGAGGAAGAAAAAGAAGGAAAAATCATACACAGAAAGTAACATTATTTATTTATTATTAAACACCCTTCTTCAGATACACTGAAGTGGAATTTACCAGTCCATACATATAGGTAGAGGGTGAGCAGCAAATTAGCATACAACATAATTAAGGTTGCTTAACAGATTTAAGGACCGAACATGAATAACAAGCTTAGTTTATATGATCACCATTTGTTTGGGTTTAATTCGGGGGGGGAACCAAACAAATGGTAACCATATAAACTAAGTTTGTTATTCCTGTTTGGTCTGTAAAATAGCCAGGTATCGTGAGCAACCTCACAGTGTTGCAGTTGTGAGGGCTGAAAGCAACGACTGCTAACCTGGCAGATTTCAAAGTGTCAAAGGAAGGAAACAGGAATCTACTTTTTTCTTGAGGAATGAATCCGGTGTTTCCCAATGAAATCTGAAGCCAAGACTGCCCAGTGTGACTTGCCAAAAGCAAACTCACTAAATAGCATGACAGTTAACAGAAAACCCTAACCACACGTTCTAACTGGCATTTTTTTTAAATCCAGGAAGCTGTAAAACTTGGAAGATATAAAAATAGCCACTTAACATGAAGGCTTTTAATGCCAGGGGTGAAGTACATGAAATTATGGTTACCCATCTCAAAGAGATATTTCGGGACAGCAGCGGGATTCTGGGATCTGACGAGAGACAAGAAGCTCTGAAGGATATTCACTCACTTACATGCAAACTTCATTTTTAAAAATAGGGTCAGGACTGGTAACAAAAAAACACTTGGAAACACACGCGTATAGCATAAAAGCCACCATCTAATTATAGCAGGCAGAGCAGGCAGAGAAATAAATGGCAAAGCGGGCTTCTCGTTTCTTCAAATAACTCTGGAAAACCCCAAACACATGTCGAAGATTACAGAGCGGCACTCCTAGGCCTCTCTGGGTTCAGCTTAAGAGATGAAGCATTTTTCCATTTACGCTTAACTTGCAAACTGCAAATGCAGGTAACAGGTTTACTAGGATTTACTTGACACCTTTCCGTCCAGCTCAGGGTTCCTGCCCCCACCCCCCGCAGCAGCAAGCAATCAAAAACATTATAACTAGATTCTGGAATACACAGTATTAAAACAATTTAAAACATTAATCACACAAAATGTATGCACAGTCGAAACACATGCACTGGTCAGTGAGGCAATACCCAACGAATCAGACAAGTGTTAAATCCACTAGTGCTGGGGTGTCAAACATGCGGCCCGGGGGCCGGGTCAGGCCCCTGGAGGGCTTCCATCAGGCCTGCAGTGGAACTGGCCATCTCCTGCTTCCAGTTCTGCTGCTGCTGCTGCATCACAGCTTGCTTTCCCAGACCCTCTCACTCGCTCAGCCATTTCATGTTTTAACCTGGGTCCTAGACTCAGACCTCTGAGCATGAGATTTCTGTGGTGAATGTCAATAAATCAAAAGTAGGTTTGCAGCTTACACATACATGCTTGAACAGCACACTGAAGATTGCAACAGCACAGACATTTTGATACAATAGTTCAGAACAAGAGGTGTCCGTTATCAGATACTGTTAAATAAACAAGATATTGCAAGAGTGCTAATCTTTTAAGCATGTTTTTAAAATAAACCCTTTGTGTTCATGTCTTTTATAAAGTTTATATCTCCGCTACCTGGCATTACATTTTATGACACACATGGCCCGGCCCAACAAGGTCTCATTTATGTCAGATCCAGCTCTCATAACAAATGAGTTCGACACCCCTGTACTAGTGGAAGAGAATGATCCATGGGGGACAGACAAATCTCTCTGGAGAGGGAATTCCATAATATTGGTCCCATGATCGAGAAGGCCCTCTCTCAGGGTACCACCCCTCTAGCCTCAGATGGTGGAGGCACATGAAGCAGGGCCTCTGAAAATGACCAGAGTAGTTGGGTAGGTTTAAATGAGATTAGGCAGTCCTTAAAAATATGCTGCCCACAAGGAATGTAGGGCTTTAAAGGTCTACACTAACACTATGAATTGGGCCCAGTGTTCCCTCTAAGCTGAGTTCGTGTGAGCTAGCTCACCATTTTTTAGCCTCCAGCTCACACATTTTTGCCTTAGCTCAGGAAGGATGGCTCCAGAGCAAACGAATTTATGCAACAGCCGAATTTCTCGCTCACAACTTTAATGCCAGTAGTTCACAAAGTAGAATTTTTGCTCACAAGCAATTGTGAGCATTGATTGGGTCCAGAAGCTAATTTAGAGGAATAGGATTGTTTTGTCTCCAAGGAGCTTGGGGAATGGGTTATCCCATTTTTTATCCTGACAGCAGCTTCACCAGGTCACTTAGGATGAGAACGGACAAAAGATGCACATGGTAGAGTGGGAATTTGAATCCAGTACGCCCCACTGCAACACTTTGATCTTTAATACCGGTGTTCAAATTTTTGAAAAACAAAAAATGACCAGCCGTTCTGTCAAAGAACTCATGGCTTGAACCAGGAACCTCATGATGTAGAAATCAGACACCCAGAACTTAATTTATATCCTGAGCCAATGAGCTTGGAGCTGGAAATTACACCCCGATGGCACGTGGAGGGGGGCACAACACACCAGTGAAGCACTGCTTCACTCTCCCGCTAGAAGGATGCAGCAGGGGGGGGGAAGTCTATCAAGAGCTTTATAAAGTAGCTGCCAGTCAGGGTAGCAAGGATTTGGCCTACATGTCCCATTGGAAACATTTTATAGGACAGATCCTTCTTGTCTTACGGTAAAATGTAAATGTAAATTGTTGTTGTTCAGTCGCACAGTCGAGTCCGACTCTCGCTTTCCTCCCAAGGAGCAGGCGTCTTTTAATTTCATGGCTGCTGTCACAGTCTGTGGTGATCTGGGATCCCAGGAACGTGAAGTCTGTCACTACTTCCACGACTTCCCCTTCTATTTGCCAAGGAGTGATGGGGCCGGATGCCATGATCTTAAGTTTTTTTGATGTTGAGCTTCAATCCCACTTTTGCGCTCTCCTCTTTCACACTGAGCAAGAGGCTCTTTAGGTCCTCTTCACTTTCTGCCATTAGAGTGTCAGTGTAAATGGCACTAACCAAATACTTTGGATTCTTTTACGCCAACTCACTAGCCCCAATTTCCTGGCTCCCTCTTAAAATCATTTGACATTGATAGTCACCTTGATATTGGGTGCGAATGAAAACGTTATCTGCAGAGAGCCCAAAGAGCAAAAATGCTTTTGCAAAATCCAGACTTATCCTAAAAGTTATCTTCCCGAAGCTGCTACTGCCAGTCTGAATCTCTCTGTCTTTCTCTCTCTCGCCCCCTCTTCGCCTTCAGCTGTCAAACCGTCTGACAAAAATCTCCACCAACAGGCTCACTGAGCATGGGTACGCATCAAGCAAGCTGGAGATAAAAATCCAAGGAAAGACACCGACTTCCTTCTTTTGATATACAGCTGGAAGGAGAAGGCATGCCAGATTGGCAGAGAGGGCTCTGAACGCCAAGGAGTGAAGTCACGCAGATCATCTTCACAAAAATAAACATCAAGACTCTCTTCCCCGCCCCGTGCCCCCCCCAAACCCATATCATCTCTGTAAATGTCACGTTTGAAATATATGACTGACTCTTTTTATTTGTTTTGATCTCCTTGGAGTGTAGCCGTGGTACGCTTTGTGTTAATTTAAATAAGCACTGCAAACCAAGAAACTGAGGAGGGGAGGGAAGACGCTGACTGCGACTTTGGAAGTCACAAAAGCTGCCCTGGAATGACCCGGCATGGAGGGAAGGTGTCAAGGAACTATGATATCTCTCCCCTAAAGGTTGGCGGAAATATCCAGCTCATTAAAAAATGGGGAGGGATAAAAATCCTTTCCCCAAAAACATTTAAGATTTGTCTACATTGGGGGGGGGGGGTTGGGCACCTCTTCAAGTTGCCATGTTAAAAGCAAGTTCCCAGGCAGGAACTTCTTTACATTGTGCTCTGGGGGCCCAATTCTGGTCCGGACCCCCATGGGGGGAGGAGGGAATGCTGCCTTCCAGCTGGCAGCTATCCCCCCCCCGAAACAGCACTGGA
>NW_015164252.1:316448-331139 GCF_001447785.1 Gekko japonicus
CATACAAGGGAAAACCATAGAGTTTTCCCTTGTATGGCCGTGGCCCCACCCCCAGCGTGCCCGGCGTGCCCATGTCACTTCCTGGTGACGTGCACGACGGGGTGGGGTTCCCCCGGGGCCCAATTCCACGGCGGCGGAAATCGGGCCTCCAAAGCGGGGGTTTACCCGCCACCCGCCCCCACTTGGCAGCCCTAAGCTGCCCACATGTGGCCCCTGCTACCATTCCAGGGAACATTTTACAGGGTTGCCAGTCTCCAAGTGGGGGCTGGAGATCTCGTGGAATTACAACTGATCTCCACATTACACAGATCACTTGTTTATTATTTACTTAAAACATTTATTCCCCTTGTCCTGGACAAAATGGCTGCTTTAGAAGGTGGTCTGCATGGCATTATATTCTACTGAAGTCCCTCCCCTCCCTAAAGCCCACCCTCCCAAGCTCTACTCTCAGATCTCCAGGTATTTCTGAACCTGGAGTTGGCAACCCGAGGTGCATAACAGATTCAGGCTCCCACCATGCAGTTTCAAGGAATTCCCATCAGGGGGCTTGCTTTTAAAATGGCAGCACATCCCTCAGCCAAACCCAGAGACACTGGCCACATCTAGATAGGCCTTCGGTCTAATCTACCTCACGGGGTTGTCGTGAGGAGGAGAGGAGAACAACATATACTGCTTGAGGCCCTCACTGGGGAGAAAGGCAAGGCATAAATGAAGTCAATAAATAAATATATTATTGATGTACTCCAAGGCTGATTTTCTAATACGGAGACTACTTTTGGGACTTCAACTTTGGTGGGTCCAGATTCAGGTTAAACCCTTAGCAAGCACAATCACTGACCACTATAAATAACCATCTAGCAATCCTTTCTTTTCTCAGTATTTCAATTGTGTGTGTGTCTGTGTGTTTAATGCTTCATACAGGAGAAGAAGATGGCCTCTTGCCAAACGTAAGCCCATCTTTGGCCTAAGAAAGGTCCCCCCCCTTTTATGAAATACAGCTGACATTTCAATCCACAGTAACCTATTTGCAAAGTACTCATTTGCTCCTTTCTTTACGAGCATCCAATAAAAGACCACCGTTTTATGATCCATTTTTTTTTAAAAAAAAGGATGAAAAAAATTAAATAAAAACCATGAAAGACATTTGCTGGAAGCAATAAATAATTTACCCCCAATTTCCACACACTGAAGATTAAACTGGCAACTGCTCAAAAAGTTATTAAAAGGATAGCAACTGAAGAGGTTTTTGGAAACGGAGGGCCAGCTTTTTATTTATTTTTATTTCTTAAAGAAAAGTTAGCTCAAATACTGAATGGCAGCTTCAGGATTTTGAGGATTAAATTTTAGAGGTTGTAAAATGAATGCTTTTCAAGCTACCTTAGTAATGTCCACATCACTTTATTTTATTTAATTATCTTGGGGAAATGAGGAACATATTGCATGGGAACCACGGGCTACGACATGAATCATTCATGCAGCCCTAAGGTTGTTTGGAGGCCCGGTTAAGCCCAGCTAATACATACAGCAGGCAATTATGCTGACTTGTTATCCATCACTCTGCCATTGAAAACTGGCCTTTCAGCCCATTGATACTTGAACACCGCCTTGCAAATTGGGGTCAAGTTTCATGTTATACTGGGTCAGATATCCCAATTTGTACTTCATTCTTAGAATTCAGACGGTGGAGAGTCATGTGGATCAGGACCACAGCACTGGGGCAGAAGAGTTAACCATTCTCTCCCCAAAGACAAAAGTCTCTCTTCCTCCCCAGAAACTACTAGCCCCAAATGATAATTCCAGAGGGGTGGCCACGTTAGTCTGCTCCAACAAAAAAAAATACAGGAGTCCAGTGGGACCTTAACGATTAAGAAAAATGTTCCAGAGTAAGGTTTCATGGACTAGCACTCACTCGTCCAAAGCCCGAGATAAGGATGAGCCAGTTTGGTGTAGTGGTTAAGTGTGCGGACTCTAATCTGGGAGAACCGGGTTTGAGTCCCCACTCCTCCACTTGCACCTGGCTGGATGACCTTGGGCAAGCCATAGTTCTGATAAGAGCAGTTCTTGAAAAAGAGCCGTTTCTGTCAGAGCTCTCTCAGCCCCACCTGCCTCACAGGGTGTCTGTTGTGGGGAGGGGAAGGGAAAGGAGTTTGTAAGCCGCTCTGAGACTCCAAGTGAAGGGTGGGATATAAATCCAATCTCTTCTTCTTCTTCTCTTCTTCTGTTGTACACATGTCTGTCTTATTTTGCTGTGGCTGCAGTCACACACACTAGATAAACCACTTTCAATCCACTTCCAGTGCACTTTCCAACTGGATTTTACTGTGTGAACTGGCAAAATCCAGTCAATAAGTGGACTGAAAGTGGACTGAAAGTGGATTATGTAGTGTACGTGACTGCAGCCACAGCTTCATCAGTCATAAGAACTGATGAACATAAGAGACGCCAATGTTGGCCCATCCAGTCCAACACTCTGTATCACGCAGTGGCCAGAAATACCAGTGCCATCAGGAGGTCCACCAGTGGGGCCAGGACATTAGAAGCCCTCCCACTGTTGACCCCCCCCAAGCACCAAGAAGACAGAGCATCACTTGCCCCAGAGTCCCTATCTATACCTTGTGGCTAATAGTCACTGATGGACCTCTGCTCCATATGCTTATCTAATTCCCTCTTGAAGCCATCCATGCTTGTAGCCGCCGTCACCTCCTGTGGCAGTGAATTCCATGTGTTAATCACTCTTTGGTGAAGAAGTACCGGTACTTCCTTTTATCCGTTCTAACCCGACCGCTCAGCAATTTCATGGAGTGCTCACGAGTTCTTGTATTGTGAGAAAGGGAGAAAAGTACCTCTTTCTCTACCTGCTCTTTCCTGCTCTACCTGCTCTGTGAAAAACAGTGTTTTTTAAAAAAAAAACTCATCACCACCTGTCTTCCAATTTACAAAAGATCCCTGGCTGGTCACCTGACATTGCCCCGATAACTAGATTTCTATGGGATTCTGAACTGACCTGCTCAGGATTACACTGGAGGGGTATGCAAGCCCGGCACAGCACCTAGAATGGGTGCCTGGAAATACGCACTGAGAAGGACCAGAGCTCACTGGGGAAGCTCATACTTTGCATACCGAAACCCCAGGTTCAAACTTGAGCTAAAAGCAGATGGTTCGTAGCAGGCTGGCCAAAAACCCCTGCCTGGTACCCAGGAGAGCTGGTGCTAGACAAAGAAGACAACGCTGAATTCGCCTGCCTGTCTCAATACAAGACGCTATCGTGTTTTCGTGTGAACTGCCTGTTAAAGACGCGAGGGCCTGTCCCATTCCAGTTTTCAAGAGCCCTTCTTACCTCTGCTCTCTTCTTTCAGTTACGTTTTGGGGACTTCCCAGTAACATTCGTGTCCCTTGTTAACTCAACACAGCATGAGAGCACCCGTCAAAATGGAAATATCAGAGTCGCTGAGATATGGCAGCGATGCAAACTTAAAGGTAGAGATTCCCTTGCTCAAAAGCCGGTCGAGTCCGACTCTAGTGTTGCGGTGCTCATCTCCGTTTCAAAGCCGAAGAGCCAGCGCTGTCCAAAAACATCTCTGTGGTCATGTGGCCGGCATGACTAAACACCAAGGTGCATGGAACGCTGTTACCTTCCCACCGAAGTGGTACCTATTTATCGACTTGCAATTTCTTGCTTTCGAACTGCTAGGTTGGCAGGAGCTGGAACTAGAGACGGGAGCTCACTCCGTCATGCAGCAACTTGGGTCTCGAACTGCTGAACTACTGACCTTCCACAGCCTGCAGTTCAGCGTCTTAACCACTTGAGCCACCTGCTTTAGGGGGTGGGGATGAGTTGTAATAACATACGGACGACTATTCCCCGTATAACCCCCCAGGCCCCCCCCCCGCAACCACTCTTCAAAATCGAAGACCTCTTCCGCCTTTGTGAGGAACTTCAGGAGTCGCACAAGCTTGCTGCCTCCTTTGGGTCTTTCCGGAAATAAATAAATAAGAAGCCTGTTCAAAAGGAGGCAGGCCAATGTTTTTGAAAGCGCGCTCGACTCGACCATATGCCTGCTTAAATCATTTCTATCAAACAAGTTGCAGGGTTCATTTCAGTCCTGTTTTCCTTTCCTTCGGCAACACACACGCAGACTGGTATTTATCCAATTTGTTCTCTTCCCCTTGCCAAATTGCAGGTTTGAGATCTCAGCTAGGCAGAAGGACAGCTGCGCTATTGTTGACCGTCTCACACAAAAAAAAAAAAAGGAAAAGGGGAGGGGGAGAAAAAAAGGTCGCAGACACAGTGCAGATCACCAGGAAAAGCCAGAGACAGCTGCCTGAGTGGTCATTACGGAGCGGACACGGAACAGGCACAGCTTGGAGGTCTTCAAAAGTAACTGATTCCCCCCCCCCTTTCACTTTACCCTTTGGGCAGCGCAGATTCAAACCTTATTTTTAAGACTCGTTTAGAACTGAGCGAACTGGCACGTGACACTCCCCATCTCGTACCCTCCTGCCCCCTCCAGCCATAATGGACAAAACAAGCAACTGTGCTTGTAACACGGTGCCTTCTCCGTTGCGGCCCCCAGCTTGTGGAACGGTCTGCCTCGGGAGGTCAGGAAGGCCCCCACGCACTTGGCTTTCTGCAAACTATGCAAAACTGAATTATTCAAGAGAGCTTTTCTACCTAGGCCATAGAGTCCCACTGTGCTAAATGATGCACAAAGTTACCTAGAAAAATTATTAGGGACTGTGGCCTGTACTACCGTGTATGGCTTACTGAAACTAGGATCCAGCTATGGAATTCTGCATTGTTTAATGGGTCACGTTAATACTTATGCTTTGCTTCGGTTCTGTTTTTAGACTACATCCCCATCCTATTGCACTGTTTACTGAACATGCCATCCTTCGATTGTATCGACTCACTCTGTGTAATCCACCTTGACTCCCAAGTGAGAAAGGTAGACTGTGCGTGATTCCGCACTAGATCTCAAATCCTGGTTCAACCCTGTCCCTGAATTTACATTCTACACTACACTCGAGTTCACCCCTGTAATTACCTCGGGGTATTTTTACATTCTACACTACACTCGAGTTCACCCCTGTAATTACCTCGGGGTATTTTTTGTGTCCACATTACACTGAGGTCACCCCTGTAATTACCTCGGGGTATTTTTTGTTTCCACATTACACTGAGGTCACCCCGCGTTTCACTCCACACTCGTCCCGGGATAAACGGATGCTGTTATAACCAGGGATAAATGCAAAGTATTGTGTCACGAGTTGAACGCTGATAGAACCAGGGATGAGATCCAAGTGCGGAAAGGACCTATAAATAACCGCAATCAATCCATCACGCAATCCATAATCAGGCCACAACATCCAAGACGAACCCCGGATGAATCTATAAACCAGCAGAGACGCCAGAAGCATCCTCTTCGCCAGTCTTAGCTCACAGGGAGAGGGCTGTTCTACGTTCTCTCTCTCGGTTCTCTCTCTAGTTTGCTCACACGGCTGCTGCTAACAAGAATTTCCCAGCTGTTCCCGGCTGGGCGGCCATACATCAACCAAAGAAACGAGTCTTGACACAAGATGCCAGTGCTTTCAAAAGAGGGATGTTTCCAACCCCATCCCAGCACCTCCAAATAATGAAACATCTGGGAGAGGGGGCTAGTGCAAATGCCCTTTGTTTGGGAGAAAGCATCAATCTCCCTCCAGCTAATGGTCACTAAGCTATCGTTCCCCACATGGGTGGCCTGCTCTATATTCCTCCCTCCGACTGTCCTGTCAAGCCCAAGGAGCGAAGAGTCCAAAGTTATTTCAAAGAACGTGATTTCCCGCACACATGCACTCCCACCCCCCTGCCTGGATGGAACACAATTGTTGGAACTGCAAAAGAGAAGAGACTGTGCAAGATGGAGCAGACTAATGAGTCGGGGCACATGTCCGCAGATAACAGCTCGGAGACTTCTGCAGCTGGCGTGGAGGGCCAGTCCACCAGCACGCTGTTAATTATTTAAAGGAGAGGACAGAGGGAACCATCGGCACATCTGTCGCCCGCATCCAGGCACAACTGCCAGTCATTGCGGGACCAGATGTGTTTGTTCCGAACGTATACTAACTAGCTTCTTAATGGTCCCAAATCCTTAGCCAAAAGTTAATTAGGCAAACACGCTCAGCATCCATCACCTTTGCCTGGCAGCTTCTTTTTCCTCCCCCCACCCTTTTTTTTTCCAAGGAAGAAAAAGAAAGTAAAATCTTTGATGGGATCAGAAGAAACTGCACATCGACAGCATCACAAACCGTGGGGTGGGGACACTGGGAGAACCAAACTCAAGATCATCCCGCAGTAAATAATCGTCAAATTTTCGGGGGCTTTTTTTAAAAGTAGGGCTGTCAAAAAAATTTAACCAGAACAATTTACCCTCATGTGTAAATATGGTCAATGAACAGTTCACTGGCTTTACCCTGAATCACTCGTTATTATGATAGGAATAGTAAGCTATTGTTAATGCTGCTTCTTTTAACTATAAAGGATATGTTTGAAATGCTTATTATGTATTTTAATCTTGTAATCAATGTAGGAGCTGCGGTGGCTCAAGTGGTTAAGACACTGAACTGCAGGCTGGAACTGAACTGAGTGCTGTATGACGGAGTGCTGTATGACACTGAACTGAGTGCTGTATGACGGAGTGAGCTCCCATCTCTGGTTCCAGCTCCTGCCAACCTAGCAGTTGGAAAGCAAGAAATTGCAAGTAGATAAATAGATACCACTTCGGTGGGAAGGTAACAGCGTTCCGTGCGCCTGGGTGTTTAGTCATGCCGGCCACATGACCACGGAAATGTCTTCGGACAGCGCTGGCTCTTCGGCTTGGAAATGAAGATGAGCACCGCAATCCTAGAGTCGGATTCGACTGGCTTTCGAGCAAGGGAAACCTTTACCTAATCGATGTTTTACGGCTTTTGTTAAATACTGCCCTTGTCTTGTTTTGTTTGTTAGTTTTTGTTCTGTTATTGCTTTGTGCTAGTGCAACAAAATTAACGACTTCAACTACAGTGGACTAATGCCACTACCCACTCTGGAATGTGTACAGTCCAGAGTGGGTAGTGGCATTAGTCCACTGCAGCCAAAACACAAAGGTAACGCTAACATACCACCCTGAACGCTTACACATCTATGATAGCATAATTCTTCATGGGCTACAGCCCATTTTATCAGATGCATAAACCGGTCTCCTGCATTGCTCAAAATATTTTCACATGGGTACAGTGTTTTTTTTAAAAAAATACAGCGTTTATGCGAATATGTTTTTATCCCACTGTTCCTTCAAGGAGCTCAGAGGAGAGTACCACACGGTGGCCAACCAGTTCCTCTGGAGGGAACCAGCAACAGGGCATAGAAGTCAAAGCCTTCCCCTCCTGGCTCTGAAATCCAGAGGTTTACTGCCTCTGAATGTGGAGGTTTCCTTTAGTCGCCATGGCTAATAGCCACTGATAGACCTATCCTCCAAAAATGTGTCTAATCCCCTTTTAAAGTCATCTAGGCCTGTGGCTATCACTATATCCTCTGGTAGCGAATTCCACATTTTAATCACTCCCTGTGTAAAGAAATATTTAATTTTGTCTATTCGGAATCTAATGCTCATCAGTATACCCTTGAAATCCCTTGCAACAGTATACCCTTGAAATCTAGTATTTTGGCAGAGGACAAAAAAGATGTCTCTACCCACTGTCTCTACATTATTTTATAAACCTCCATCACCCACCCACCCCTTAGATGTCTCTTTTCTAAACTCCAGAGTGTTCAGTCTTTCCTCATACGGAAGGTACTCCAACCCCTTAATCGTCTTGGGCACTGGTCACACACAGAAATTGCCGCGGGAAAGCCACGAATGCCGGGCGAATTATACAGGCACAAGCAAACGGAAACATCTGACAAGTGTCACGCACCCGTTGCTACCCCGTAACATACCACCGAAGGTCCGGAGTTAAAAAGTACCTGGGGAAGGCTACTATCAAACAGTTTGCTACGGGCCGCAGACAGACTGTCTCCGTCTGATCGCTCCAGCACGCTACTCTTGCCTTGGTGAAGCGCGTCAGAAACACGCACCAACGGAAAAAACCCCAGTTCGCCATTGTTGCGTCTGATGGCGCAAATAGCCACGCCTCCCCCCAGCGTTACCTGGCCTGTGTAACCGGGGCCTTGGTTGTCCTCTTTGGTACTTTTTCCAGCTCTGCAATGTCCTTTTTGAGTTATGGGGACCAGAACTGCACACGGTATTCCAAATGAGACTGCCCCATAGATCAATTTTATTTTCACAACAACCCTGTGAGGTACACGAGGCTGAGAGAGAGCACCTGGACTGGACCAAGTTTACCCAGTAAGCTTCGCGGTAAAAGGGAGTCTTGAACCTAAAAGCACAGGTCTCCGAAATTCCTAAACCACACTGGATCGATGCAGTAGAAACTAGGGGGGAATGGAGTTTTTTTTAAAGAGGAAAGGGGGAGGGGTACCACGTCAGGGACCTAGCCCCTTTAAAAGACCTAAGCCCTACTCCCAATTTTTGTACTGCATCCTTGAGCTCTGGGAGTTTGGGATTTCAGATGTTTGGGAGTCCTTCAGAAGAACCTTCTTCAAGGCTGAGGGGGGGAATCTAAAGGCACACAGTATAGGAACTTCTGGCTCATGATCAAAAGATTACTCCTTGTTTCCTTGGTGATTCTGCCAAAAAACATCTCTAAGTGTATTCTGCCTGAATAACAAACATAGCTAATTTAACCTGGGTTTTTTTGTTCAACAGGAGTACGACAAAAACCGACCTGAAGACATTTAAACTTGTGCAAAGGATAAGAGGCCCGAAAGGATTGCTTAGATTTATGGAGGTGATAGAAAGTGTCAAAAAGAAGAAGAAGAAGAAGGATGGGCGGGAAACTGTGTCATCCCAAGCAAACCACCCCCAGGAAGCAGTTTTGATGGGACAGTTTCATCTGACCTTCCAGGAGGACAAACTTTTATCTGCAAACCAGCTCTTCTGACTCCTTCTTGTCCAAGTTACGTCTCTGCTGTGTCTGCTTTATGCATCCTGACAGCCCTCCTCCAGTCCTCTTAAGCCGGATGCTGCTGTAGTACACTAATAAAAATGTGATTTCAAAATCAGCTTGGAGTGATAAAAGCGGAGCTGTCGCCCGCATTGCTTCACAGCAGGAACTGGCGGACCACTTTGCCCACAGAGTCCCAGAAATTAAAAGCAACCAGTCCTAAAAGGAGCAGCGGCAGAAGCTGGTGCAAAACCACCGATACCAAAAACGTTTTGCTGGCAGGCTGCTCTAAGTGCCCAGCCTGCCTCCAGCTCCCTTTCTTTCAGACATGCAGAGAAGACCAAATAGGAGCTAGCCCTGCGTTAGGATTGCCAGGCACTGGTGAGAGGGTTGTTCGGGGGTGGGGCAGCATCCCAGAAGAAAAATCAAAAAGAAAAACAAGGCCTCGCCAACTTATAGGAAGTTCTTACCATAGAGTACCTGGCAATTCCTAGGGCTACCCGTTGTCGTTTCCAGGTAGCTCTAGGAATTGACAGAACTCTGTGGTAAGAACTTCCTGTAAGTAGACACGGTCTTGTTTTTCTTTTTAATTTCTCTCCTGCTGCTGCAACAGGACCTGTTGCCCAGCCCTGCCCTCCCCCCACAATGTGTAGCTGGCTGATGAATAACTGGTCAAATGGGGGTGGACTTCAGGAAGCAGTGTGAGATCTCCCACTTAGCCAATGCTGGGCTCCATTGCTCGGGGTCTTCTGCTCCTTCCCCCACAATCCAACTAGCCTCGGTAATTAAGGCTGTGAGCAGGCCTTGGTCTTACAAAGTGCAAGAGACTGAGCCCTATGGATGCAAAATATATTAATAAAAATAAGTTCTGTGAGTCGAGTCTGCATAATGTAGGCAAGATGTATATGTGCTGGAGATTTATGCAGAAGATTACTGTTTCTTCTCATGTGCAAACACAGATCAGGTCATGCTTGTCCTGCTGCATGGGGAAAGGGAGTCTATAACTATTTCAAATTTGCACCCAACTCAGGACCAGTGTTCCCTCTAAGCTGTGCAGTCTTGTGAGCAAAAATTCTACTTTGTGAGCTACTGGCATTAAAGTTGTGAGTTAGCGATTTGGCTACTGCATAAATTAGTCTGCTCTGGAGCTCTCCTTCCTGAGCGAGGACAAAAATGTGTGAGCCAGAGGCTAAAAAACTGTGAGCTAGCTCACACTAACTCAGCTTAGAGGGAACACTGCTCAGGACTCCAAAAGCCCAGTCCTGAGAGCCAGTTTGGTGCAGTGGTTAAGAGCGTGGACTCTAATCTGGGAGAACCGGGTTTGATTCCCCACTTCTCCACATGCAGCTGCTGGTGTGACCTTGGGTCAGTCACAAGTTCTTTCAGAGCCTTTTTCTCAAGAGCCATTCTCAAAAAAGCTCTCAGCCCCACCTACCTCACAGGGTGTCTTTTGTGGGGAGGGGAAAGGAAAGGAGATTGTAAGCCGCTCTGAGACTCCTTCGGGTAGTGAAGGGCGGGATATAAATCCAATCGCTTCTCTTCTTCTCCTCTTCTATGTTATTTATAGTCAGTTGTATAACAGGCCATACACCCAGACTGCCAGATGTAAAGCAGCGGACAGTTGTTTCTATACCATCTCTATCATGAATTGGCGCCCTCCACAGAAACACGCAACTGGGGCTCTGTTCCACTGGAAGCCAGCGGTTTGCCAGCCATATCAATTTATTTTAATAGTTTGGCTTCTTTCCCTTGTCAGCATGCTTGCTTTTACCAGCAGCAGACATTATTTCTTGTCTCTTTCGCATGCCTGCAAAATTCCTCACAACAGCGTTAGGGGCTATAAAAGCAGCTCACCGATAAACTTCGTCTCTGCAGTGTTCTAAATCCCACAGGGGGAAAGAAGAGGAACGCTCTGCCAACTGTTGCTGTACTAGCGACTTAAGTTCATTCTGCTCGGGGAGAATTAACAGGAGATCTCCAGCAACAGCAGTAGTCTTTCCAACGGAAAGCCAGAAGTTCAACTCCGTAGATTTGCTTTCTGAGCTGTCAGTCGCTCAAAGTGCTGCACGCTGCTTACGTCTACGCCAAAAACTCTCGCCGTTCTTAAAACCCTCCAGAGGAAGATTCCCGAAGTCCAGCATACATTCTGAGCAAAAAGGCTGCACAATGACCCCGTTAATATCAACATGGGGGGGGGGACTGGCATTAGAGACCACTTTTCTGCAAGGAAGTACACAAAAGAACCATTCAGCGGTTGACGGCTTTGCAGTTTTGGGTGGCTCGCCTGCCATGGTGACAGTCCACAGCCCCGGCAGGCGCATCCCAGGATGATGAAAAATACAGCACGTCCTGATCATTTGCACCGAGATTCAAACACAGCGATAAATATTCAGAATGCTGTGCATGTTCGTTCGGCAGGGTGCGCCACAGAGAATAATCTCAAGGGGTGAAAAAGAAGAGGGGGAGCCACACGTGACGGCGTCTGTCGCATGGCTCGGTCTGTTTCAGAAGTCTGAATGCTCCTCACACAAAAAATCCTCCCCCTCTCTCTTCCTTTAAATTATTATGTCATGGGAAAGGCCAGCTTAGAATCTCGTTCCAGGGAGGTGTCTGTGACGAACTGGGCTTCAGGCCACAGGAGGGTGAGCGACTCCAGCACAGGGGTGCAGTCCCACCCGGTCCTTGCCGCCATCCCCACCAGCTCATGGGCCCCGAGGAGGGAAATCCACCGGAGTTCCATGGGGGAAGGCGCAGACCAAGCCTCACAATCCCATGGCATCGCCCTCCCAGCCAGCAGACGCGGGGGACGGTTGGGCACTGTCCAACCTGCCCTCCCTAGATGGAGGGGTTTGTTTTCGACACAGAGGATTTCCCTCAAACCTAGGGCACCTTCCTTTTTTACGATTTTTTTTAATGAATGGGGGTTCGGTGGGGAGGGGGTATTCAAGGGATCAGTCCCCCAGCAGCAGTGTGGAATGGCGCAACAGTTACAGATACGCCGTGTGGTGCGTATGTGAATACATGAAGCTGCTTTCTTATCAGATTAGACCATTGGCCCATCTAGTTCAGCATTGTCCACTCTGATTGGCAGAAGCTCTTCGTCAGAGAAAAGTATTTCCCACCATTCCTTATGTGAGATCCTCCTCAGCGGAGGACACAGTTTGCATTCCTCTGCAACCCTGGAAGGGGTTAAACCCGCTGAGCTTTTTGCTAAAGAGGCCGCTTCTTTGCTGTGCTGCAGGATTGTCCTGTGATCGGCACCTCCCCCCTAACCACAGGACCTCGACGGGACGTCTGATCCGCGCAGCCGCATGTTATTTTGCTCCGGGGCAAACAGCCACACTTCCCCCCGCATTTTCCTGCCCGTGTGACCGGGGCCCTCATAAGGTTGTTATGAGGATAAAATGTATGAGAGAAGAATGATGTAAGTCCCTCTTGGTCCCCATAGGGAGAAAGTTGGGATATAGATAAAGTAAATAATAAAATTAATGATATAATACTGTGGGGTGAGGATTATTATGCAGTTATGAAGGCACCCCCCCGTGAAGCTTAGACATGACAAAAATTAGAGGTTCAACTGTAAAGAAGTTCCACAAGCATTATGATCTCACACTCTTCCGAATTGTTAGGTACCATAATGGGGCTTGATGCTTAGGACCAGATTAGCATGAAATGCTGAGCAAAAGCCTAACTCTCCTGTCCAGTGCTGTTTATGACCTTTTCCCAGTTTGGTGTAGTGGTTAAGTGCGTGGACTCTAATCTGGGAGAACCGGGTTTGATTCCCCACTCCTCCACTTGCACCTGGCTGGATGACCTTGGGCAAGCCATAACTCTGGCACAGCTGTTCTTGGGGGGGGGGAAAGAGCAGTTTCTGTCAGAGCTCTTTTTGTCAACAGTGCAGTTTCTGTCAACACAGCAGTTTCTGTCAACAGTGGGAGGGCGTCTAGTGACCTGGCCCCACTGGTGGACCTCCTGATGGCACCTGGTATTTTTGGCCACTGTGTGACAAGAGCGTTGGACTGGATGGGCCATTGGCCTGATCCAACATTGGCTCCTCTTATGTTCTTATGTACACTTCTTCAGGTATTTCAGATGCATATGTGGCCCTTTCTTACATGCCCAGGGAAATGCTGATTGCCACTTTGGGGTCAAGAAGCAATTTTTCTCCAGGCCAGTTTGGCCGGGGATCCTGGAGGGTTTTTGTCATCTTCTGGGCATGGAACAGGGGTCACTGGGTGTGTGTGTGGGGGGGGGAGATTTGTGAATTTCCTGCATTGTGCCGGGAGTTAGACCAGACGACCCTGGAGGTTCCTTCCAACTCTATGATCCGAAAAAGTGTGCATGCACGCAAAAGCTTATACCCAGAATTAAACTTTGTTCTATTGCATCAAGCCAACACAGCTACCCACCTGAATCTACTCATGCATCAGTAATGCAAAGGTGCTGGGGGAGGGGGGACACAGCTGTGGCAAGCTGTGTATATGGCGCAGCGGGGAGAGGGAATAAAAACGGGAATTCGTCACTTTCAGGGCTCTTTTTGTAGAAAAAGTAGCATATTGGGCCACACCCCTGACAGCACAGCTCATTAGCACATTAGGCCGCCCCCCATGTTACCAGAAGTGTGCTCATCCAGCCACATCCACCTTTTGCTTGTTATTCTGTTTACCTTGTTTGTTGTCAAAACCCAGGGCCTTTTTTTGTAACAGGAACTCCTTTGCATGTTAGGCCACACACCCTTAATGTAGCCAATCCTAATGAGTTTCTGCTGTTGGGTGTGGCCTGTTATGCTAATGAGTTCCTGCTGGGCGTGGCCAACTTGGGAGCCAGCCGGAACTCCGTTCCTGTGCGTTCCTGCCCCCAAAAGAGCCCTGCTTCTAGAGCATCCGTGCCACTTCACAAAGGAGACCTGGTAATTCAAAATACAACATTCCAGGGGAAAACTCATGCAAGAATTTAGGAAACTTCTCTGATGGAACCATTACTCTCCTCCAAGGATCAGACGACCCTGAAATTCTTTATGTGCAGCCTTCTGCTGTTTCAGTGGCCAGACAAGTTCTCCTTCCTGGCGCTGATTTGGGGGGGGGGGGCGACATCTTTCTCAAGTACACAAGAAACTAAGCCTAAACAAAAGTGACCCCACAAGCCCAAGGCACGGCTGAACGTGGAAGAAATTAAAGGAGGAATTAGCTGTAAAGGCCACAGACATGATCTTCGGCCAGAGCCACTGACACTTAGAATGAGGCCTGGACGATGTTTTGGGCACAGTGCTGTTAGAATTCTGGCTCAGATGTGGAATTGGTGCCTTCTTTTATCACCACACGCTGAGCAGCACTATCTATCTTGACGCATGATTTTTATAATAGCTTGTAAGTCTCAGTGATAACCTAAGACGTTTAACCACAAGCCCCAAGACGATCCAGGAGAAAGCGTATCACATGACCTTTTTTTTTTTTTTTTAACCAAAAATATAGCTAATTTGAGCACAGCTTAAAGAGAAGTCAGCCCTTTCCAGCATTAAATGAACTGGCTGAGGATTCATATTGAAGGCACCATTCAAATCTGTTCAGTCACACTTGACTATTTAAAGCTCATTTCCAATACGGTAAATTTCTCTAGAGGATTTACACAAAGGAAGTGGGCAGGAAGATGCCGGGGGGGGGGGGGGGG
>NW_015164252.1:331165-334988 GCF_001447785.1 Gekko japonicus
TCGATTCCTTCTCTTGAGATCTAAGTCTGTCTGAAAGACAGATTCTGCAAATTTTGCAATCTAGCTTTTGCATTGGATATAGTATGTCTTATATTGTTTTTCTTTTTGCCATTTTTCTAATTTTGTCTCAGTTTTGAGTCTCAGCAAGAAAGGTAATAACATAAAAACATAAGAGAAGTCAATGTTGGATCAGGCCAAAGGCCCATCTAGTCCAACACTCTGTCACACAGTGGCCAAAAATACCAGGTGCCATCAGGAGGTCCAGCAGTGGGGCCAGGACACGAGAAGCCCTCCCACTGTTGCCTCCCCCCCCCAAAGCACCAACAATACAGTGCGTCACTTGCCCCAGACCTAGAGTTCCTATCTATACTTGTGGCTAATAGCCACTGATGGACCTCTGTTCCATATGTTTATCCAATTCCTCTTGAAGCTGTTCATGCTGGTAGCCACCGCCACCTCCTGTGGCAGTGAATTCCATGTGTTAATCACTCTTTGGGTGAAGAAGTATTTCCTTTTATCCGTTCTAACCCAACTGCTCAGCAATTTCATTAGCCAGTAAGCGAGTGAATAAGTTTACACTATAGCTAGTTAGCATCTTTCAAGCCCTTGAAAGCAAAGACACACCATTTTTAGGAATAAAGCTATACACCACTCTTACACCCCTCAAAATGTATATCTTTAGAGTACAAATATTCCCCACCACAACCCACCCCAAAACACTATCCCCTCAGTAAATCACGGTTTTATCTAGATATTATATTTTCATCTTGCCCATTCCCTCAGGAGTTCCGAATAGCAAATCCAGTTCTTTTTCCCTCCATTTTATCTTCACAACAACTCCAGGAGATAAGTCCTGCTAAGAATATTTGCATAGCTTAATCTCCCAAAGTATACTTAATGGCTGAGTGGGGATTTGTACCTGAGTCTCCCTATTTATAATCTGACACATTCCCACCTGAACCACGTTGGGCCTCCGACAACAATATACCACAGAAGGAGGAGGAGGAGGAGATAGGATTTATACCCCACCCTTCACTTCCTGAAGGAGTCTCAGAGTGGCTTACAATCTCCTTTCCCTTCCCCTCCCCACAGCAGACAGCCTGTGAGGCAGGTGGGGCTGAGAGAGCTCTGAGAGAACTGCTCTTGAGAGACCAGCTCTGAGAGAACTTGTGACTGACCCAAGGTCACACCAGCAGCTGCATGTGGAGGAGTGGGGAATCAAACCCAGTTCTCCCAGATTAGAGTCCGCGCTCTTAACCACTACACCAAACTGGCTCTCATGTTCTGAGCATGTCTTCTAACTGGAGAAGCAGAGACTCATGCAAAGTGACCCAGTAACACCCGATCCAGAAACACAGAAAAAATTACATACACACAAACACACCTCAGTGGGGAGGGATAGGAGAAGGGTATGGCCTGAACAGAGATTCATGCAGACACACACCAGGCATCCTCCTCTGAGAACAGACAGTTCAGACTGGCGGGAGGTTTGATTTGTTTATGTAACTTTTCACAGCACTGCTTAGAGGTCTCTCATCACACATTAATACGGCCCAGCATAGTCGCTGGGTGTAAATACTTACTCGCCAACTTCATATAGAACGGGTGCTGGACAGAGCATATAATTAGATTCCACCTTTATGGGCTTTTCATCTGAAAAACAAAGCATCACACAATCTTAATGCACTGCATTATTTCACCAGATGAGAAGCTGCGCCTTGAAGAGGCTGGGGCGAAGATGAGGCATAATCCTTGCCCGGCATTCAGTGACAGGAGCTGTTCCATACCTTGGCAGAAACAGGTTTGGCGTATGGGATTCAGCAAATTACAGCTTTTTAAAAAGTGCATTTCTAAGCCTCTTAGAACACCACGGTAGAGTTGAAAGACAGTGGGCACGGCCTGCTAGAAAAATCTTAGCAGCCAGAGGCAGGTCCCAGTAATTCAGAGCTCAAAAGTGGTGCCTTGATTCCCCGAATCCCACTTTGCCCCTCCTTGAACCCAGCAGCAGAATACATCTTGCAAATTAAGCCAGTATATGTTGGTTTAATGTGTATAATGCGGCCACACCCATTGTTTCTTGGAAATACTTTTAATTTCTTTTTTACAGAGCAAATTTTTTGGATCATAAATGTTTAAATCCAAGCCTGACTTCTCTCTTCAATATATCCATCCCAGAAGCCACCGGGGGGGGGGTCCTCCCCTCATGGAAACTTCTACCCTTTTGTCCGAATGTTCAAAGCACTCCATCTGTCTGCTTTTAAGAGAGAATCTCTGCTCCTCTTATAGACTTCCCAACCAATGGCCCACTATGAAGTAAACCTTCAGGAGGAGGAGGAGGAGGAGATTGGATTTATACCTCGCCCTTCACTACCCAAAGAAGTCTCAGAGCAGCTTACAATCTTCTTTCCCTTCCCCTCCCCACAACAGACAGCCTGTGAGGTAGGTGGGGCTGAGAGAGCTCTTTCGAGAACTACTCCTGAGTGACCAGTTCTGAAAAAACTTGTAACTGACCCAAGGTCACCCAGCAGCTGCATGTGGAGGAGTGGGGAAGCAAACCTGGTTCTCCCAGATTAGAGTCCGTGCTCCCAACCACTACACCAAACTGGTATTCCATTTCTCTCCTGGGTACAGTTCCAGAGATAATATCACCCCCATACCCAAGGCTGAGTTCCAGTCCCCTAAACATATAGTATATTAAACAATCATATTATATAGTATATTAAACTATTTAGATTATGGACAGCGGTGTCTTTGGGAACACTGCTGTAAGCCACTCTTGAGTTCAAGTGATAAATCAAATAAAGAATAAACACAAAGGCAGTGGGGCAATTGACAAGCCCTGGCCCTATGGTTTATAAAAGTTCAATATTTAATATTTTATGTGAAGCATTTTAGGCTTCTTGTTTTTAAATCCTGCATTTAAGAACACCGACAGGACCCCTAAGCACAACATTTCTGGCCACTAGCCTGCAACAAAGAGCAAATTGTACCCTGCATTCCTGTTCTTAGTGGGGAAGCCTGATAAACAACCATACCTGCCACAAGGGAGGTGGCAATTAAAACAGCCAAACATTTTCTGTAAGAAGGGTAATTATATCAGAGTAGCAGTCCTCAAATTAGTGTATTCAAGTAGGTGCACAGAATGCAGGAAGCTGTTCAGATATTTGATTGGGTCAGTCAAAACCTAAGCAGTGATTATGGTTTCTGTTCACCCTAGAAGAGCTGACCGTAGCAATGAGCTAAATCCTGTGGACTGATAATGGTGCCTTCGCTCAGCACAAGGTGCCTTCCACTGATGCAAGAGGCATCGGAGGAAAGTAGCTTGCATCAAAGAAAGACAACACTCTGGTATATTAAAGGGGAATATTACAACCACCATTAGTGTAACAGTTCCTGCATTAGCAGGGGGTTGGACTACTAGACCACAGAATCATAGAGTTGAAAGGGGCCTCCAGGGTCACCTAGTCCAACCCCCTGCACAATGCAGGAAATTCATAAATAGCTCCCACCCCCAGTGACCCCTGCTCCATGCCCAGAAGATGGCAAAGGAAACAACACACCTCCAGGATCCCCGGCCAAACTGGCCTGGAGAAAATTTGCTTCCTGACCCCAAAGTGGCGATCAGCATTTCCCTGGGCATGTAAAAGAAGGGGCCACAAGAGCTAAGCACTGAGGCAGCCCTTCCTGCCCTCCCTTCTCATGATCTGCCTCAGTTCACAGGATCCGCATTGCTGTCAGATGGCCATCCAGCCTCTGTTTAAAAACCTCCAGAGAAGGAGAGCCCACCACCTCCCGAGGGAGCCTGTTCCACTGAGGAACCGCT
>NW_015164252.1:334999-335264 GCF_001447785.1 Gekko japonicus
ACCATCAGAAGACCCTGGGGATCCCTTCCGACTCTTGTAGGGTTGCCAAATGGGGGCGGGGGATGGGAAAACCCCCGCTTTGGAGGCCCGATTTCCGCCGCGGCGGAATCAGGTCCTGGGGGGAACTCCGCCCCCCAAAGCTGCGTCACCAGAGGTGACGCAGCCACATTGCTGACGTTGGGGGCGTGCCTGAGCTCGTTGGGGGGGGGGGAAACCATATGGTTTTCCCCCCCGACAAGTGCGGCCACTCCCCCAACGTCACCAA
>NW_015164252.1:335396-335592 GCF_001447785.1 Gekko japonicus
GGTTCCAGTCCGTTATTTTTATACCCTTGACTTTCCCCAAGCAGAGTGATGAGTAGTGAATGTCCTTTATGGAATCCTTGCACAAGTGCTCCACCAACTGATCTCCCAGCTTGCAACTAACACTTCTGCTCACATCTGATAGAGCAGCAGGTCCACATTCTGTAATTTTAAAAATGAGTCTTACAGGTGCAGGTGG
>NW_015164252.1:335741-335858 GCF_001447785.1 Gekko japonicus
ACTGGCCTTGCTGGCACGTGACCACCCAACCACCCACTTCCCCGGCCACGGATAGGATACAGCTCCCCAGGACTCTCAGCATTGCTTGCAAAAATGAATTCGGACAACGCTACAGGC
>NW_015164252.1:337512-337643 GCF_001447785.1 Gekko japonicus
CAATACTGCAATATTTACTATAAGATACAGTGCCTACATAATACAACGAATTTATAATACTGAACAAGTCTCATGCATGTTAATATCTAACACATTTGTGTATGTGAATGATACAAGAAAGCCAAGTTCTT
>NW_015164252.1:338045-339016 GCF_001447785.1 Gekko japonicus
TGTACATAGGGTTGCCAAACCCCCCGGTTTGCCAGGGGTCCTTCGTTTTGGGGGGGGGGTTCTACCTACCCCCAACATCCACAGCCACCCATCTCTCTCCCTTTAAGTGTGTGGAACCCGTGTTTCCTCCCAAGCCTGATCTCCGCAAGCTTGCAGGGAAATGCCAGCTTCGTGCTCTTAAAAGGGAAACGCGGCTGCTCTTAAAGGGGAAACGCCGGCTTCTGCATTTAAAAGGGAAACGCCGGCTCCTTTAAGTGGAGGGAACTGCCGTTCCTGGAGCTCTGGCACACGTCCCCAACATGACATCATCACATCGGGGATGCCTTGCCCCCTCCAGGAACGCCCCCAAAGTCCCCTGCTGGGGGTGGAAGATGGACTTGGCAACCCTAACTGTACACAGTATTCCAGATGAGGCTGCACCACAGAGCCAAATTCAAGGGCATTACAATATTACAAGAAGAGAAGAGACTGCATTTATACCCCGCCCAGTCTCAGAGCGGCTTACAAACTCCTTTCCCTTCCCCTCCCCACAACAGACACCCTGTGAGGTACTACAAGCATTGTCCACTCCGACTGGCAGCCTCTGGTCAAGGTCTTCCACATCACCTGCTACTCTTTTACCCAGAGATTCCAAGGGATGACGCTTCTGCGTGCAGAGCAGACACTCTGCCATGGCCTGTCCCCAGCATCACGAGAGCTACATCCACAGCATTTTAGAGAGCGACAGAAGTGAGGTCCCAGAGCCGAGTGGCTACAAATATATACTTCGACAGCGGAGGAAACAATCAAATGGGGTGGATGCCTACGTGCACGGATGCCCGTACTTAATTTCTCGTGAAGGAAAGAGAAGGAAGTGACTAACATGGTTTGTCTTTCTGAGCAGGTAGGGGAAACTTCGCTGTCCTCTCCAAAGGAGAGACCGGGAAGGGCTGCACTCGCTGCCCTCCGGCTCCGAATCCTACCATTCCCCA
>NW_015164253.1:0-10271 GCF_001447785.1 Gekko japonicus
ATAAAAATATTTAAATAAATAAATAAAAAAATTAATAATGGCGAGCACCCACATGGAGACAATCTCCATTTTTGAGGAGGTGGCAAGCGTTCTAACTCAGGCTGTGCACCCAAGGAGCCCTAGTCAAGCTAGGGCGAAATTTAAACGAGATAAGGGGTCATTTTTTGATGCCATGGAGGACCATGGGGGGGTGCCACCTATCGGTGGAAGGCCCCCCAGATTCAACCTTCTGATGAGACTTTGGACCCAGGCGGGAAAACCCCCCCCCACCACAACGCAAGACCAGAGGCTGGACTTCATGCAGGCCACCCTGGAAAAGCTGCAGGCCAGCATGGAGCTCCTCCGGACCGACATGGAAACATATTGGCAGACCCGTGAGTATCCTTTCCAGCAGGTGCATGCCTGGTAAAGCTATTGTTTAAAACAAATCTTCAAGTTTTAAATGGCTCTATAGCAGGTGACTACCCTGGTGGCTTTACCTATATGTCAGGGGTGGCTGCTAGTACTTTAGATTATATCATAGTATGTACATCTTTGCTAGCCAAGGTTAAGAGTTTTAAAATTTTGCCATATTTAGATGGTGATCATCTCCCTTTATCCCTCCACATATCGGTTATCCCACAGGAGCCATGTCGTGAAACATACGACCCATCCCAAATGAGAGGGCTGGAACAACAAAGACGTCCCGTTAGGTGGTCAAGCAATTTAGACAATCGATTGAAGGCAATTTTGGCAACAGAAAATATCCAAAATTATGCTGCTGCTTTCTCAAACATAAGCCAAAATGAGAATCCTTTGTCATTGTATGAAGGCCTCATTAGAAGATTTGCCCCCCTCCTGTTTCAGGACTGGGATCAGAGAGCCTCTAATCCTTTTAAGTTAAAGTCAAAGCCTTGGTTTGATAAAGATTGCTTGGAGGCAAAAAGGGTACTCTCTCAAGCCTATGCAAACTATATTGGCCATCATGTTGGGAAAGAGCTTAGTGCCTACCTTGCCTTACTAGAAAAGAAACGAGTCTATAAAAACTTAATTAATAGGAAAAAGAAGGAATATGCTAGGGAAGCATGGAGGGCTCTAATTCAAGCTGCCAAAGAAAAGAACTCTGCTTTATTTTGGAGGATGGTCTCCAGTCAAAGGGGAAATAGTTCTTTAATAAGGGAAATCCATATTTCATCTGAAACTTGGATTCTATATTTTCGGAATATGTATTACGATAATTCCCCCCAATTGTCTACGCCTTTTGTTTTTAGCGACCTGCCAAGCTGGCCCTCGGTTTCTCCTAAAGAGATTTCATCATTGATAGGCCAACTCAAAAGAGGTAAGGCCCCCGGCCTGGATGGAATCTCTTCTGAATTTTTAAAGGAAAACATAAATTGGTGGGCCCCCTTTCTAGCGCACTTATTTACCTATATTGATACAACAGGGAAGGTCCCAAAAGAATGGGGGGTGGCCGCGGTTGTTCCTTTCTATAAAAAAGGTAACCGAAAAGATCCTGCAAACTATAGGCCTATTAGTCTTCTAAGTGTTATAAGTAAATTATATGCTAAACACCTTCTAGAAAAACTTACACTTTGGTTGGAGCAGGATGATATAATAATTCAGGAACAAGCAGGGTTTAGGCAGGGCAGATCGACTACGGACCATTGTCTTCTACTTAGGCATCTTATAGAAAAATATGTTCGCAAGGGCCCCCCGTCTTTATATGCAGCCTTTATCGATCTCAAAGCGGCCTTTGACTCTATTTCTCGACCTGTACTATGGAGTAAACTTGAAGCCTCCACAATAGATAGAAGACTTCTAGCTCTCATCCGTGCTTTACATGAACACACCTCCCTGAGGGTTAGATGTACCGGGTTGGGCCACCTGACAGATAAAATCTCTACCCACAAGGGAGTTAGGCAGGGGTGTATGTTGGCACCAGCTCTCTTCAACTTCTACATTAATGATGTTGCTGGATATCTTAATGGCACAGATCTCCATCCACCCAAATTGGCCCAGCGTCCTATCCCTATACTTTTATATGCTGACGACGCTGTTATTCTTTCTAGAACCTCAATTGGCCTGAGAAGGGCATTGAATAGATTTGCCAGTTATTGTAGTGATCAGAAATTGATTATTAACTATCAGAAGACGAAGGTGATGGCCTTTGGCAGGAGACCTAAGTTAAGAAAGTGGAGTATAAATGATCAGAATCTTGAACAGGTAACCAACTTTCGTTACCTTGGTATGGTTATCCAAGCCTCGGGCTCTAAGTTCGCTCAAAGTCAGGCAGCAGCATGTACGGGTGATAAATCCGCCCAAGGTATTCTCAAGTTCTACCGTTCTACAGGGGGCTATTTTGTGCCAGCAGCACTGAAACTCTTTAAGGCTAAAACATTAGCCCAGATGCTCTATGGGACGCTACTGGGAGCGACATCTTCTTGCTATGCCCCACTAGAGCTGGTTCAATCGAAATTCTTGAGATCAGTGCTCCAAGTCCCAAGGTGTGTTACAAATGCAATGGTACGGCTAGAGACTGGCATGATGAAAGTTGAAGCCAAGATCACCTTGCACTCTATTTTTCTTTGGTTAAAGATAAACCTAAATCCATGTGGCCTTGTGCCCTTAATCCTGACTGACGATTACCAATCTAAATGGCTGACCCATACTATTCGGAAAATTACACTACTAGGGTTTTCACCCAAAGAGCTTTTGGAAAGGGGGGATGCTCAAGCTAAGCTAGTGGTCAGGCAGAGGATTGAAGATATTGAACGCCAACTGGACGTACAGGCGACCCCTGCCTTTTTAGCGCCTTACAGTAGTAAATATATTGTTGCTCAAGCCCCTTACTTATCCATTCTGGAGTCAAATAAACTTAGGAGGGCGTATACGCTGGCTAGATGCTCTGCTTTACCTTCTGCAGTTCTCGAGGGTAAATTCAAGAAAACTCCCCGAAATGAGAGGCTATGCATGTGTGCGTCTGGGGAGATAGAATCTCAGGAACATGTCTTCCTGAGATGCCCATTATATAACGAAGCTCGCACAAAATGTATTGGTCCTCTCTTGGTTGGCTCCTCTGATCAGGATAAGATAGAGAAATTACTTTTAAATCCTGACCATACAGCGATACACCAGATAGCAAAATTCTGTTTTCTGGTTGTAAAAGCTCATCAGTCTTCAGGTAGCCACTTGGGTTAGATTCCCTCCCAAATAACTGACTTTTTAATTCTCAGTCTTTTATCTTTTTAAGACTAAATTATGTCCTTTTTACAACATGTCTTCCGGAGATGCCCATTATATAACGAAGCTCGCACAAAATGTATTGGTCCTCTCTTGGTTGGCTCCTCTGATCAGGATAAGATAGAGAAATTACTTTTAAATCCTGACCATACAGCGATACACCAGATAGCAAAATTCTGTTTTCTGGTTGTAAAAGCTCATCAGTCTTCAGGTAGCCACTTGGGTTAGATTCCCTCCCAAATAACTGACTTTTTAATTCTCAGTCTTTTATCTTTTTAAGTCTAAATTATGTCCTTTTTACATTGTATTGTTGGTTTTAGATTTTAAAATGCTTGTATAATTTTACATAAATAGATTCACCATCTGGATATTTTAGATATTGAAATCCAGACATTGCAAAATTCTGCTCCTTGGCCGTAAAAGCTCATCAGTGTTCTGGTTGTCACTTGGGATTGGACTTTTTGATTTTAAATCTTATTGCCTTTTTTGTCATTCTATTTTACTCCTTTAAATGTATTCCATTGCAGCGTATTCTTAAGTCTGGTTTTAGTGATCAAAATGACCGCTTAATGTTCCTTAGTAACCTTCTTGTTTTTAAAGTAGTTTTACCATTTGGTTATTGTAAGTTACTTTTATGGTTTTTTATAATTGCTGGCTATGTGCTGTAACAATAAAATTCATTCATTCATTCATTCAGCCTGGGCCTGTGATCAACATTAGGACTTTGGGATACAGCCAGGCATCACAAGCAGTTATCAGAACAGGTTTTATTGAACTGCAGCCACTGGTGTGGAGAACCTAAAAAAACCCACAGGAACAAAACCAACAACCATAACAGTGCCAGTGTCTAGAATAGTGCTCTGGGAAGTTTCTTCAGGTAAGGAGCTGGATCCGTTCTGGTCACGAAGTCCCGTGGTCAGGGAGAACTCACTTTAAGGTGGCTTTCTGTTGTTCACAGTCATAGTGGCTACTGGGGCCTGTGAGGTTTTGATAACGTTTGTGCATTACAGTGTTAATGCTGTGCAACTACTTGTTATTTCAGAGAACACTCAGGCACGCCGCACGGAGGTCCTGGAGCTCGGGATGCTCAGACTCCAGAGGGAGGTCCAGGTTCTCCGACTCAATGCAGCAGTGGAGGCCCAGGCGGAGGAGCAGGATTCCGAGGGGAGTGAGGACGACACTGGGGCAGAGGGGGAGTAGACTGAATGTTGTTGCTGTTGTCGTTTTAATCCTGTTGTGTTTTAAGGTTTGTGCTTGTTTAATTGGTTTAATTGTTAAATGTTTTCAAAACTAATATATAAAGTTTTATTTCTGCAAAACGGTCATTGTTATGCCTGGATTGCTTTTGGCCCTGTATCCCCTACTATAACCAGGGGAGGGTCCTTTGTGGGAGCAGCACTTTCCGAATGACACCAGGACCAGAAGAAGAGCAATTGGAGCGCGCCCAGGACCTTCAGCAGTAGGGGAACGTTCAACTCTAAGTTCCACAAGCCCCCATTCAACAGAGCTGACCGGAGGGACCGTGACCCCAAACCCAAGCAACAATGTCTACCCCCCCCCGAAAGATTTCTGGTCTCGCCTGTCAGCAAGTCCATCGCCAAAAGAGCCTTAGTAGACAGGGCACTCCAACATCTACTTACCATCCGGGCCATAGAGCCTCTTCCTCCATCAGAACGAGGTCACGGGGTCTACTCGATTCTCTTTCTGGTCCCCAAGAGGAATGGCGACTGGAGGGCCATTTTGGATCTAAAATTCCTCAACAGGTTCATTCGGTTTCGCCACTTCAGGATGGAGACGCTCAAGTCTATCACAGAGACCTTGCTGCCAGGCGACTTCCTCTCATCCATAGACCTCACGGATGCCTACCTCCACGTTCCCATCCATCAGACACACAAGAGATTCCTACGGTTCTGTGTGGGATGGCGCCATTTTCAATATTGAGCACTGCCGTTCGGGCTTTCAACTGCACCCAGGCTGTTCTCCAAACTCCTCGTCAATCCAGTTGTTCACCTCAGGAAACAGGGAGTTCACATTCACCCCTATTTGGACTACCTGTTGGTGAGGGGCAGCGATCTGAATTCGGCCATCCAAAACACCTCAAAGACAGTTCAGTGTCTACAAGAGCACGGCTTCATAGTCAACCTTCAAAAGAGCTGTTTGCGGCCGTTGCAGAAAACCGAGCACCTGGGAGCAATAATAGACACGGAGTGCAATTCGCTCTTCCTGCCATTAGACAAGGCTGTCAAGACTCGGGACATGGCTGGCTCGGTGATCCACAGTTCTTCCACCCCTCTGATGTCATTGGCCAAGATACTGGGTCTAATGGTCTCTTGCACAGACCTGGCGCAGTGGGCTCGCTTCCACTCCAGGGCGCTGCAGCGGTTTCTCAGGCCATACCAGCACTAGATTATGGAGCACAAGACTGTGAATCTACACGTTCCAGCACAGGTCAAATCCAGCCTTCTCTGGTGGACATCCCCACAGAACTTGAAACAGGGCAAGGTATACTAAGCCCCATCCTTCAAGGAAATCTTTTTTTTTTAAATCACTAACTTTTTATTAAGATTTCTGGTAAATGGTTACAACAACAAAATAACATAACAACAACATTAACTTCTAATATTTCAAAGTACAATGAATATAGAGCAGTAGATCCTAGCATTGACTAATAAAGAATTAACTTAAGGATTATCTTATGGTAAAACTATTTGTTTCAACTCTAAACTCAGTGGTAAAAAAACCCAGTGTTATGTATAGATTGGTAATATGAGGAACGTAATACCTAATTGTATAGTAATTTGAGATATATTTGATTGTGTGGTTGGATGTCATTTTCTGTTATCGTTTCGAAGAAGGGTAGCCATTTTGCATAGAAAGAGGTTTTCTGGGGAAATTGGTCAATGCTTCTGACATGGTCTGTAATAGAGGAGAAATTGTGAATTGCAGAATTTTAGATACCCGTCATCATCCTTGGCTTCACTCAGTTTTGTTTATAATCCTCGCTATGCAGGAACGAGCTGCTACTATTAAGCTATATATGAGGTCTTTTCTGATTGATGGAATCTGAGGATCTTTCCAGATGTTGAGAAAAAGTATTTCTGGTTTCAGGGGTACTTCATAGCCTGTGATGATTTGAATTTGCTTAAGAACTTCTTGCCAAAAAGAATTAATAGTTGGGCACTCCCACCAACAGTGGGCGTAAGAGCCAATACTTCCACATTTTCTCCAACACATTGGTGATGAGTTTGGTGAGGAGAACACAAGTTTACGAGGAGTCAAGTACCAATGAGTGATGATCTTATATGATTGCAGCTGCATGTTGATGACCGGTGATGTGATTGTAGGTGAGGACCAGACTTTGTCTCAGAGTTCTTCTGTGATCATAATGCCACATTCTGATTGCCACTTGTTTTTGTAAGGTAGGTCTTTTGTGTTATAAAGATAAAGTAGTATATTGTAGACCTTAGAGAGTAATCCTTTAGATGAGGATCCCGCAGAATCAATTATATTTTCAAGGGCTGATTTAGGAGGTGTTTGAGGGGAGAAAATTTTCCGGCTAGACATGACATGATTGAGTTGAAGATAGAAGAACAAAGGGATAAGGGCATGTATCTTATTTTCTAAGATATGCTTTGAGAGGAGGCCTGTTTTGCTTGATACATCTGTGATTCGTGTTAACTTGGCGTTTCTAAATTTCTGTGCTATGTTGATGTCATTCCCCGGTGGGAACCAGCTTTGGAACAGAAATTCAGACTGTCTGGAGGTGTCTGGAATCAGTTTGTATTTGATAGCATCCCATGTGTGAAGAATATCTGAAAAAAAGATATCATTATTAATTAGTTTAGGGCATGCTTGATGTGAATTCCATATTATTTCTTGGAAAGTTTTTGGTTGCATAAGAGGATGGAGAGGTTGTGCCCAAGTAGCTTTTTCTTTGAAGCCTAGTAACTTGATGGCTGAGACTAGCATTGCAGATTTGTGATATAGAGATATATATGGATAGTTGAGGCCACCCTGGGCTCGTTTTCTCCTAAGGATTTTGAAGCTTGTTCTTTGCTTCTTTCCTTGCCACAGGAAGATGTTCATTGCCGCTTGCCATTTGTGAAGTAGTGCAGCAGGAAGACCAATAGGGATAGCACGAAACAAAAAAAGTAGCTTTGGGAACAGGAAGGTTTTAAGAAGATGCAACCTATCTAAGAACGAGAGCATTTGTTTGTTCGAACTGGAGAGTGTTAGTTGGATCTCTGGGAATTTTCATAGATGATTAATTTTAATCAGATTTTTAAGGTCATGTGGGATATGAATCCCTAAATATGGCAAAGATGCTGACTGCCATTGATAGCCAAAGTTGTTTGGGATCTCCTGTTTTGTAGCTGGAGAGATGCCTATGGGCAGGATACACGATTTTGTTTGATTGACTTTCAATCCAGATATTTGCCCAAAGGTGAGTAGATGTTGTTGTAATTTGTGTAGAGATTTTGTTGGTTGCATAATGAAAAGTAACATATCATCAGCAAAGAGGTTTAATTTGAACTCATAGGGACCTAAATGAATTCCTGAGATGTTCTTGTCACACCGTATAATCTCCGCTAGCGGTTTAAGTGCCAAGGCAAACAAGGCCGGTGATAGCTGACATCCTTGCCGCGTTTCTCTGTTCAAATGGAATGTCTTAGAAGTGATGTTATTAACTTTTACCTGTGCTGATGGTTCCGAGTAAATGGCTGCCACTGTTTTAATAAAACTATCTTCAAATTTCATGTTTTAAAAGCTCAATTAAGTAGCTTGTTTCTAGCGAATCAAACACCTTCTCTATGTCAAGGGAGAGAATTATTGTGTCGGATTTCTTTTTACTGCAAGATGATATGATGTGTAATGCTCTGTGCACGTTGTCTGTGATGTCTCTCCCTGGAATAAATCCCGATTGGTCATGGTGGACATATGTTGGTAGAATGGAGTTGAGACATTTAGTAATTAAGGCAGTGAAGATCTTGTAATCCTGTTTGAGCAGGGAAATTGGCTGGTATGAAGCTGGGTTGGATGGGTCTTTCCCCGGTTTCGGGATCATTATGATAGAAGCCATGTTCCAGGATGTGGGTAGGATGCCTGTTTTAAGTATTTCATTGCAAGTCTTCGTCAGATGTGGGACAAGTATTGGTGGAAACTTTTTATAAAATTCGGAAGGGAATCCATCCGGTTCCGCTGTTTTGTTGTTTTTGAGCAAACGGATAGTATCAAATACTTCTTGCTGATCAATTTGGTTCTCTAGCTTCAAGCGATGTTCTTCATTAAGTTGTCTAATATTTGGTTCTCTAGCTTCAAGCGATGTTCTTCATTAAGTTGTCTAATATTTGGATGTGAGGTTAAAAAATGCTTGATTTGGGGTTGAGATGGTGTTGAGGAGGAATAAAGTTCATTGTAGTATTCCATGAATATTTCGTTTATCTTGGCTAATTTGGTATGTACTGTGACCTTAGAGTCACGTGCTGACATTACAGCTGTGGTCTTCCCGCAGTCTTTGACCTTCCATGAGAGCAATTTTAATGACTTTGATGAGTTAACCCAGTATCTTTGCTTTAAAAAGAGTAGATTTTTCTGTATGCTAGTACTTTCTATTGATTCTAAAAGTTTACGTTCTGTGGTTAGTTTCTTATAGACCTTCTTGCGTCCTGTTGTCTTGTGTTGTGCTTCCAGAACTTTAATTTTTGAAATAAGTTCTGCTTTGAGTGATTCTGTTTTTTTCCACGTAGGATGCTATTGAGATAATCCGACCTCTAGCAACTGCTTTTAGTGTGTCCCATATTACTGAGGAAGAAACATCCTCTGTACAGTTGGTTTAAGTATTGTTTCAGAGTTTCCTCTATTTTACTGACACTTTCTTCCTGGAATAAAAGGAACTTATTTAGAGTCCAGTGTCTAGATGCCTGCGTTGTCGTGTTAGATTTAAGAGAGCATTGGACTCATGCATGGTCAGACCAAACTATTGGTCCCATATCAGTTTCCTCTAGAGCTTCGCTTAAGGATGTAGAAATGAGGATGAAGTCAATTCGCGTGTAAGTTCCATGCCTTGACGAGTAGTAGGTGTAGTCTTTGGTGGAAGGGTTTGTAGATCTCCATGTGTCCAGCGAGACGTTTTTGTCTAAAATTCCTTTTAGCTTGATGAAGGAGTTAGATTTTCCCTTGTAGTTGTTGATATGGTGTGAGCGATCTAGATTTGTGTCTATCACATAATTGAAATCTCCACCTAGGATCACGTCTCCTTCCTGGAAGAGTTGTAGTTCTTGTAAAACAGTTTCTATGTAGTTGACTTGGTTCTCATTTGGGGCATAAATAGATGCTAAAGTAACTTTTTTATCTTCCAGCACTCCCTTAACGAAGATGAATCGTCCTCTTGGATCTTTCTTAGTGGCCTGGTGTTGAAATCAGATGCGATTGGAGAACAGGATTGCCACACCTTGGGACTTTGAGTTGCCATATGTGTGGAATTGCTGTTGTATCCATTTTGCCTTAAGCTTACTTTGTGGTGACGACCTTAGGTGCGTTTCTTGGAGGAATGTAATGTCTGGGAGGATTTTGTGTATGCTGGTTAAAATACGCTGTCTCTTGACAATGTTGTTCAGACCTCGAACATTAAGTGATAGAATGTTCCATGAAGAAGCCATGTCAAGTTGTTTTGAATGAGAATAAGTGAAGAGTTTGGCTGATCCCTTTCTGTTATTTGCAGTATGCTTCTGTGATACCTAATGTATGTGCTGAGTTGTTTGCCTTAGAGTAGATTAAGGTGAGTTGTCATGAATGATGGTGTTTTGTGTGAATGATGACTTTACAGTTAATGTGTAGTTTGAGCGTGTGTTGTCTGTAGTAAATATATTCCTATGTGTCACAGTATTTGTATGTAATGATTACTGTTATGGTCTTCCTTGGTAATATGTTTTGATGTGTGTCACAATTTGTTTTTGGTTTTCAATAAGTTTCAATAAAGTTTTTATACCACTGGTTGTTGTATCTTAATCAAGTTGATTAACAGTCAAAAGGCAAATATATATATATATATA
>NW_015164253.1:10324-18765 GCF_001447785.1 Gekko japonicus
TATATATATATGTAGTAAACTGAATCCAATGAAAGGCTTTACAATTCAAGTAAAATGTTTAACTTTCTCCTTTAAAACTTGCAGTCATTTGTAATTTTAAATTCACAAATTCCTAACTAACTTCTATAACTTCAAAAAGAGTTTCAAAGGCAGTGAACAATAATTATAATACAATATGAACCAATTGCTGTGATATTAAAGCTTAATAAAGAACACTGTGCACCTACTTTTAAAAGCAATATAGCTGAGTTTAACCTGTAAGAGCACAATAATTTTTGGTTAGTAAGAAATATCAGATATTCCAGTAATATACTTAGAGTGAGGTGTAGTGGCTATTCAATATAATTCTCAAAGCTTATATATGTTGCACTTTATTAATTTGGCTTATTGCACTTACAAGGTGCACAGTTTATTCAATCTTGTAATTGGGTTTTTGGTATCAAAGTATGAGTGTAGCTAAAATGATATACAGATGGCACTGGACGCCAGACAGGTTGCAAAAATGTTATACAAAAGTTTCAGGATCCTGTTGGAGATGTAAGCATAATATTGGAACGTATTTCCACATATGGTGGAAATGCGAAAAAATACAAAGATTCTGGAAAAGCACTAAACAGTTGATAAAAGAAATTACAGGGATAGATCTAGCGATTACACCAGACACCTTTTTATTGAATATCATGCCTGAAGGACTTAAATTTAATGGAAAATGTATTATTGTATATCTAATTACAATGTCTAGAATATCTATTGCAAAGAACTGGAAGTCGGATAATTTACCGAGTAGGGAAGACTTGATTAGCACTCTTTATGAAGCAATTGAAATGGATAAGCTAAATATGTTTTTGGCGGGTAAAGCAGAGGAACAATTTAAACAGAAATGGCAAAACGCCATAAAATGGTATGAAGAAAAAGTGTGATGTTAATCCCCAATTGTAAGAAAATGTAAGATTACTGTATGTAAAATTTGGAAAACTGAAAATAAAATAAGTTAAAAAAAAAAAAAGTATGAGTGTAGGTCCCCTCTCCTTCTGGCAGTTTAAAATGAAGTAATTAATTAAATGTAAAAATGTACTTGATCTAGGAAGTTATTTAATCAGGATTTCCTTATTATTTAAAAATAATTAATTATGAGTACAATCAGCTATGGATCAATTGATTGGAATTAATTACAAAAGTTAGATCTGATAAAACAATTTGATTAAAAGGATAAAACACAGTCTCACTTAATCACAGTAGGTTAACACCTAGAGTAATTAATGGAGTACTCTCCAGTGACGAGACTGTAAAAAAATTAAAAGGTGGGTAAAAAGAGAATGCTCCCCCCTAAACCTTTATGTCAAGGTCAAAGATTTAAAAACGTTTTTATAAGGGCACTTTAAAACAATTGATTATGAAGTAGTGAGATATGTACATCAACTATAAAGTCTGGTTTGTTGCTTAGAGTTATAGCTACTGTTTAGAACTGGCGAACAATCATTTTGCCTTCCACGCGTCGTTCCCTGTCGTCATTGTTGGGTGAGTCTGGATATTTTCTTTTCTGTGACAGCTTAGCCGGATCAAAGTTTGCAATAAGATTGATTTTCTGGAGAAGGGTTTTGCCGGAATCTAAGTTGTGAGCATAGTATATTTTGTCTTTGTGAGTCACTTGCAAGTTAATTAAGTTAGACCATTAAGTTAGACCTTAGCTTGTCGTAGAGTTTCAGAGATAGGGCGTAAATCATGTCTCCTGTGGAGTACTTCTTGAGGCAAGTCTGGATAAACAGATGTTTTGCTGCCTTGGAACATAAACGATCCTTTAGCCCTGGCTTCGTCTAGGATCCTTTTCCTTGTTCTCGGGTCTGGGAGGATTGCTAGCACATCTCTAGGGCCTCTGCGTGTTGGGTGAGTTTGTGGACCTAGGCGAAACGCTGCTGCTACCACTGGTACTATATTTTCCTCAAGATCTAGCTCTCGTGCTAGCCACTCTGCAATAAAAATTGGTAGTTCTATAAAGATATTTAAAGGCTCAGGGAAGCCTCGAAATTTGATGTTGGGGCGGTGGCCTCTAATGCTAGTACGCGATTTTTCACCACGTTGATTTCATGTTCAACAAAGCTTACTTCTTCTTTGAGTGCCGCGCCCATTTCTTTTGCCTGCTCTGCTGTTTGGGCTACTGACGTTAGGGCTATTCTAAGCTCCGCAAATTGGTCATTAATGGGCTTGATCAAAGACGACATGCTTTCAAACAATTTATGTTCTAAAGAGTTTAACATAGTCTCTAGTTTTGCTTCTGTTATTGTTGGTGAGGGGATTTGCACACCTTGTTCTTCCGCCGCCATTTTGTCAGTTTCCTCACCTCCGCTGCTGTCTAGATTCGAAGACTGATTATTTCTGTTAAAGTAATCTGGTATGTTTTTCCCAGCTGCCAGATTAGATGCTGCCTTGTCTGTGCCTGTTTTACCCATAATATTTTCCAAGTTTAAAGATTTTACTGGTGATTGGCGAGGTTTAGAGGATGAGGGAGCACGGAGCTGAGTCTCTAGGCGTCCATATCAGTTGGCGCCAAACCACGCCCCCACCATCCTTCAAGGAAATCTTTATGGACGCCAGTCTCATGGACTGGGGGGCAGTCCTGGAAGGATCTCCGGTCCAGGGACGCTGGTCCAGGGAGGAACAAGGTCTCCCTATCAACTTGCTGGAGCTGAGAGCAATCCGTTATGCCCTCAATCATTTCAGTCAGGCGATCTGTAGGCAACATGTTTTGGTCCGAACGGACATCTCAGCCAAAGCGTATCTCAACAATCAGGGCGGTTCCAGGTCCTCTCGGCTACATTGGGAAGCAGTACAGATCCTCAGTTGGGCCGAGAAGAATGTGGCAACGCTCCGGGCAGAACATGTCAAGGGAGTTTCCAATGTCCAAGCGGACTGGCTCAGCCGGGAAACCATACTCGGGGCGGAATGGGCTCTCCATCTGAGGGTATTCGATTTCATCATGCAGCATCTCGGTCAACCACTAGTGGATCTCTTTGCTTCACCAGAGAACCGTCAATTTCCTCAATTCTTCTCGAGATGTCATCATCCAGAAGCGGAAGCAACGGATGCCCTCACTGCTGCCTGGCCCCAGGGGCTCCTTTATGCATTTCCTTCACTTCCGCTGATTCCCAGAACCATCTGTTGGATCCGGGAGGAGAGGGCACAGGTCATCTTGGTGGCCCCCCTGTGGGCCCTGGTATTCAGCACTGTTGGGAGCTGACCATCCTGCCACCACTACCTCTGCCGAAGACTGCGGACATGCTGCTGCAGGGACCAATCTGGCACCCCCATCCGGAGTGGCTCTGTCTAACCGCCTGGAGATTGAGCGGCAACAGTTCTCCCAGTTGGGTTAATCAAGACAGGTGATGGATACTCTTAAAGACCGAAAGAATTGATCTTGCCTCTGATTTGGTGCGTAGATATTTATTATAAATATGGAATTCTGTTGTCTTATAATTTTCACTATCAGTATTCTCCCATCTTCTGATGCATATATCTTTTCAGCGTGTAGATGTTCTTTAACATATGTGGCCACCCCTCTTTTTTTTTGAATATCCGATGCCGTAAATAACTTCCCTAATTTCTTATTTTCTAGGTGTTTAGTGTCCGTCTGTTCTATGTGGGTTTCCTGTAGACAAATTATTTCTAATTGTAATTTCTTTAGCTGGTGGAAAGTTCTTCTTCTTTTTGATTGACTGTTCAGCCCATTGATGTTCACCGAGAATATCTTTATTTGTTTTTGCTTTTCCATTATACTTTTTGTTTCCCTTTCCTTACTCTTTTTACTTTTTTTGTTTCCCTTTCCTTGCTCTCTTTCTCTTTGTTGATATCTGGTTAGTATATTTGACTGTCCATATTGATTTATTTTATCTCGTTTCCTCTCCTCTCGTTTTTCCTTTCCTATCCCTGCCCCTGGTTCTTCTGGCTGATCTTCATCTTCTCTTTCACTATCCTCTTCTCTCTGCCAACCCATATTTTCTCCATATCTGTCCAAAAAATCCTCCACTTTAAATATGGAATCAATTTTCTGTCTTCTGCCATCCCAGGTGAATAGCACTCCCTCTGGGACCAGCCATCTAAATTGGACACCATTGTCTCTGAGTAATCTAGTTAGGATAGTATAACCTTGTCTTCTTTCTCTGATTCTCCAGGGTATTTCCCTTAGGAATCTCACTTCGGCTTCTTGAATGGTCACTTTTGTTCTTTCCGTTTCCTTTAATATTTTATCCCTCATTCCTCTTCGTACAAATTTTAAATGTACTTCTCTAGGAACCTTGTTTTTCCTGGCGAAGGAGCTGTCCTTTCTGTATACCTGATCTATTTCACGATCTAGCTCTTCTTCCGTAACCACCTTTAACTGCTCAGATATTTGTTTAATCATTTCTTCCTTTATGTTTTGACCTATGTTCTCAGGGACATTTTGGCATCTAATCAATAAGTTTGCCTTTTCCATCTCAAGACCCATCATCAGGGCTTCCTCGATTTCATCAGTTTTAGCTCTTACTTCTTGCACCTCTAAATCTATATCCTTGATTTTCTCCTGCATATTAGTATTTGTCGCTGCAATTTTCAAAATTTCCTGCTTATTTTCTTTTATTTGACTTTTTATTTCTTCTGTTTCTATATCAATTTTTTGTGCTAAATTTTGTATCTGAGTTTGTATTTGGACTTGCATAGGCTCAATTTCATGCCTGATCAGTGGTGGTAGTGTTTTTTCTGCAAAATTTTTAAGTTCTGCTGCCATACACTCATGCATTATACTTTTTACATCTTTCATGTTTATGTTTACTTGCTGTGAGCTCATTGTGTTAGTCTTTAGATAGCTCAGTAGCCCACTCTGTCCAGGTGATTTTAAGGATGATTTCCTTGTTCCGCTAGCTCCGCTACCCCCTGTAGCCATATAACTGTGATTTATGTTCTTACTGTCCTTAGCCTCTTTTGTGTTGTTATGCTTTAAGCTTTCCCTATGTTTTATTATTGGTTATCCTTTTCCCTTGCTCTCTCCCCACTCAGTTCTAACTCCTTCCTCTGGGATAATACTTTCCTTTCTTGTAGGTCCGATTTACCTCAGTTCTGTCTCAGTTTGGTATTATTTAGTCACTTTAAACTCGTTTCATAATCTTTTCCCTGCAAATTATTATAGTTAATAGACGTTTTCCCTTCTGCCTCCCCAGTCAACTCTCAGCTCTTTTCCTCTGTGCTTTAAACTTTCTTAATATTGTCCACTAAACCAAGTTTCCTTCAGCTCAACTCAGTTCTATTTAAATAGTAACTCCCAGGACCCTTCAGCTTCTTTCCGTGCTTTTCCGTGTCTTTCCGCCCCTGTTCGGCTCTTTCCATGCAATTCCGTCGCCTTTCTTTCCTTTCCGCCACAGAGCTCCGATGTTCGCACCGCCCCTTCTCCGAACACTTCCGAGCACCTCCGATTATCTCCGAGCACCTTTGCGCGCCTCCGTCACTCCTCGCCACACCAAACGGTTCGCCTCAGATCCCCTTCACGTGAAACCGTCTGGCTCCACAGCGCACCGTCTCCCTCCGCCTCTGCGCCTCCGATCTTGGCTCGCCACTCCTCGGCTTGAAGCTCCGGCGTTGCAATCCACTGCACGGCTCCGCTCGGCTCCCGCCTCCTCTCCGTTCGGCTGCACGACTCCGCTCTGCTCGGCCCCCGCCTTCACCCGGAACTCTCCGCTCTCCTCCTGGCCCCCACCGTTCTGGCGCTGCACCCGACACTTGGCGCTCCGCTCTCACGCCCTAATTAACCAGCTGGGACAGAAAATAACAATGTAATCTCCGCCAGATTAATTCCCTAAGGTATCTTAGTCCTTATATCTCGTAATTTGTATATTATACTACTTTTAGTACTGCTTTTAGCTTTCTCTTTTAGACTCTCTCTTTTCTACTTTTCAGAAAGTTGTGGGGGGGATTAAGAATATGGCCGTCTTAAAGCGCTACCCCCCCTTAAATTCCTCCTGTCATTAACCTCCCAATATTATTGCCTTATGTCTTGACCTTCCCCAATTTTGTTTACTCAGTACTTAGCTTTGGCTGTTGATTCTATTTCTCGTTACGTTTGATGACTCTTGTGGTTCTTTGGCTCTTGTATAAGACGTCTTTTCGCCCGGCGTTGAACCCCCGAGCGTCCTTGGTGGCCGTTGCTTCGAAGCACCCTTTGCAGCCCCTAGACAGTTTGCCTCATTGCCTGTTCGCAAAAGTTAAGCTTCCTGCTACTCCTTCTCCAAAGAAAGGACTTTAAGCGTTGAAAAAGCTCAAAACTAGCCCCAAGGAAAGAGTTCAGTGAGTTCACACAACAAGGTTGTCCCTTATCCCCCCTACTGTTTGCACTTGCCATGAAGCCTCTAGCTTCTGCCCTCCGTAGGAACTTCAACGTTAAGGGAATGCAGATAGGGGGTTCGGAATACAAGGTTAGCCTATTTGCCGATGTGTTGAGCCCTGCAACTTCTCTGACTGAGAGCCAAAGAATTCTACAAAAATTTGGCAATGTGACGGGCCTAAAAGTTAACCAAGAGAAATCAACTCTATACCCAATAAAACTTACTACAACTACTTCTACAAGAATTAAAGAACAATTCCCCTTTCAGTGGATCAAAATGCAGACGTCTTATTTAGGTATCAAAATACCACTGAACTTGGCAGACCTCATTAAAGTCAATAATCTAAAAGGGGAGAACGACATACAGCTACTGCTTCGCAAATGGAACTTCAAAACACTTTCCTGGTTGGATCAGATTAACACCATTAGATCATTTATCTTTCCCAAATTACTGTATTGCTTTTGTGCAATTCCAATTTACATTTCTGACTCTCTTCTACACAAATGGCAGTACACTTTTACAAAATTTCTGTGGCAATTTAAGAAACCTAGAGTTAAGTTTGAGACGATGAGTTGCACACCCTCAAGAGAGGTTTGGCTGCCCCCGATCTTCGTCTCTACTATACAGCCACAATCCTAGCTAATCTGATAAGGCAATACCATGGCTCTGATACGCTGGGATTGAAAAAGATAGAAGAAGCATCTATCGAACACCCTAGCTTCAAATACATTCTTTGGGGCAGCAAACCGCAACTAAGTTGGCTTACATTTGCAAACCCATTTGTACAAGCCACGATGAAAGTATGGTTCAAACACAGGCACAAACTAGTGATGATGAAATCAAGGTTAAGCATCTTTACTGGTCAAGCTTGGTTCGAGCCAGCCTTGGAGCGGGACTCATTTAAAACATGGAAAGCAGCAGTCTTTCAAAGTAATTTGTGCATTTTCTGCAGAGTAAACTAGCAATTAAATCAGATCTAGAACAGAAACATATTCAGCTGGCATGGTTCTGGCATTGCTCTGATGAAGAAGGCCCAGCAGAGGCTCTTTTTTCTCAGACTTTTAAAGAAAAATAACTTGAGTAAGAAAACACTTATGTCCTTCTATCGCTGCTCAATAGAGAGCATTTTAACATATTGTGTCTGTGCCTGGTTTGCCAGTTGTACGGCTGTGGAGAGGAAAGCACTCCAGAGAGTTGTTATTACAGCCCAGATGATCATTGGCTGCTCTCTCCCATTCCTGGAGGAATTGTATAGTTCTCGATGTTTGAAAAGCAAAGAACATTTTACAGGATTTGTCACATCCTGAACATTCCCTGTTTGAACTGCTGCCTTCGGGCAGAAGATATAGGACAATTAAAGCAAGGACAAATAGATTAAAAATAGTTTTTATTCAAGAGCTATTATTGCCTTAAATGCAGTATGAAATTGGAATTTGGGTGACATTGGTGGTTTTAAGTTGCTATGTGAACCATAAGGGAGTTATGGGACAGTTGTGAATGGTGTGTGAGTGTATATGAATATTGTTGTAGATCACCAAAATGATTGCATCTTTAATTTCGTTGTACTATGTACAATGACAATAAAGTATATTATTATTGTTTGAATATTTACAAGTTCAACATCTTCTAGAAGACCCCATAACAAGACCTAACCTTGCCAAACCGCTAACAGGAATGGAAAAATTGCTGCTGAAAAGTGAAGGGAAAAAAGGATTGATCTCTAAATTGTATCATATTCTATTAGACAAAAATGAAACAAAAATCCTGAGCTATCAAAGCGCTATCAAAGATATCCAGAGCCCTCTACTCCCTATCCAATGGGAGTCCATATGGCATACGCACGTCAAAATATCACCCTGCCAGGCAATTCAAGAATCTGCTTTTAAAGTGCTCCACAGGTGGTATTTAACTCCTGCAAAACTTTCAAAGATTTACCCCTAATTTTAGCCACTTTGCTGGAAGCAATGTGGTAACAAAGCCACATTTTTTCACACCTGGTGGCAGTGCCACCACCTCCTATATATGGAAAGCCTGAACACCAAATCGTGACGTCACAGTAATGGCGACGAGGGTAGTCATAATATTTCCTGTGTG
>NW_015164253.1:19382-66888 GCF_001447785.1 Gekko japonicus
TCAGTGAACCAGTTGATGTATCTCAAAATGATTTACATCTTATAGGGGACATACTACCCTCCCTTACGTACATAGCTGGCTACTGTGCACACGCAGCTTTAAGGCGACTTCATTGTGATATATGTAAATTAGAACTTGTTATGGAGAGAGAGTTGCCAATAAACAGTCATTTTCTTTTGATTAGTAGGTTAGAGGGAGGTGGTTTGAAATATCCAACACAAGGTGTTATCAATGTGGTTTCCTATACATATGTGGTAGTAAGCCAATTTTTTGACCACATTTGAGGCAGCCTTTCTGAAGCCTCAAACCAACCAGAGGGCTATAGCATGTCTAAAGTCTCTGGAAGCATTAGATGAAAGTGAATGTAGTCTCTTTGATGGCGTTTGTGACAATGGCCACTCTGGCATTGTGTACACCAGGATGATAACGTTGATAGCAGTCAATACATTCCTGAACTGTTGTAAAAAAGAAAATGGGCAAAGACTGTCACAAACATCACAGAGGAAATTGAAAACTTTGCAGAAGTGATGTAGTTGCCTTTCACATTAATTTGCCCCTGAACTGCAACAACGTGAGTTGAAATGACAACTGGTGAAATTTAGATTCATTGAAGGCCACAATGTGAAGTTTCTATATTTTCCTCTAATTTACTAATTTACTCAAAAGAAGTTCCATAGGAAGATTGAATGTTGTACTCTCTTTCTATTACATTTGTTGGTTCCCTTGAACGTTTGTGAATGTACTCACAATGAACTTTGTACACCAATATCAAGTGTAGCTGTTTTTTTGGGTAACTGGAGATTATAATTGAAGTTTACTGTATGTGAAAACTTCTTACCTATGTATGAGTTTGTGCATATTAATATCTCATGTTGTGTCAATGGTAAATAAAAAGTAATACTGAAAATCAAAAATTATTAAAATCTTACTATTATTTGACAATACCGTCATACAACAGACATCCACCAGTTTTCCCTATTATATGCTTGTAAATTATAAGAAACACACACTCAAATATGCAAGGGAAACTGAACTCAGTAACACTGTAAAAGCTAGTGTGAAGAATCTGGAATACTGCAGTGAAAGAATCAAGAAAATATCTTGTTGCGTACACGGGAAACTGCAAGTTAAAACACTTGTGACAGTAGCTGGCAACTGCAGAGTTCAGAGACTGTAGGACTACCTTTGATGACGTCACGCCTGTTGGAATATAAGTATTCAGCATGTGCAACAATGTAAATAGATGGATCCAATCTAGGTGACAGGTGTCAAAGTGTGTGACAGTCAAAGGGACCAGAACAAACTGGTTATAACTTGTACAGAGCTGATGTCTTATCAGGGTGACTCAGTAGTGCTGTAATTGGATGCCATATGTATAAAGCTGTATATGTCTCTAGCATTGTGTGCTGATGGAAAAACTGATTGCCTGGTGAAGCACTTTGCTAGTGAGAACTGTGCTTGTAAATAAATTTCACTGTATATAGTTTACCACTAAACTTGAGTCTGTGTGGTGACTATAGCAGAACCCCAGCAGGGTGTTATTGGACTGCTAGGTTCCAACGAAGACCTGGGGACACCAGAAGGCGCGCTCCGCGACAGGGTTATGGGCCCAGAGCGCCTGAGCTACACCTGGAGCAACTGAGCCACGTCCAGAGTGAGTTCTGACTGCGTTGTATCCAGTGTCCAGCCGAGGTTCCAGCCGGAGTCCAGGAGAAGCACCTGTAAGCTGTTTGGTCTGTGTGCTGCGAAAGCCGGAGCTGTGAGTGAGACGGCTGCTGTCCTTCTGGGAGGAGAGGAGTACATCCTGCTTGGAAGCGTTTCTGGCACCAGCGGAGAAACAGACGGAGATAACAGCTCGGGGGAGTCATTGGAGCCGGAGAGTCTGGTGAGCTGCGGAGAGCGTCCAGCATGGCTCAAGCAACATCAGCCCAGTGGGTGGATAAACTCACTTCCACCAACTACAACATGTGGGAGCTTCGGCTGAAGCATTACCTCAAGAGGGAGAGTCTTTGGCTCTACGTGAAGAACCCCCCTGACCCTGTGCCTGCAGGTGATGTGCAGGAGGTGGAAAAAGCTCTTGCCATCATCGTCTTGTCTGTAGCCGATGACCAGTTTATTCACGTCTCAGAAGCTACGACGGCAAAGGAGGCGTGGGATAGCCTCAAAGCTGTATATGTCCACAGCACAGCAGGTACTTTGATATCTCTTTATCGGAGGCTTTACTGGAAGGTGCAAGCCAGGGGTGAGCCGATAAGGGATCATTTGAACATATTAACTGACTATTTTCAACAAATTGAAAAGCATGGAAAAACTATTCCGGCTGAAGACAGAGTGTTTATATTATTAAGTTCGCTCTCAAATGATTATGAAATGCTAATCACCTCGTTAGAGTCCATGCCAGCTGATAAGCTTTCAATGCAGTATGTAACGGGGAGGTTGAGCATGAATCTAGGTTAAGCGATCCAACTTGGCAGAGTTCCCGGTTGGCAAAGCCAGCTGTGACCGAGATAAGCAGCACTGAGAGTTGTAAGGCCTTGAGAGTTAAAAAATGTTTTCTCTGCGATGCAACAATTCACACCTTAAACGAAACTGTCCGAAGCAGCAGAAGAAAAATGTGCGTGCTGACTGCAAGTTACAAACTAACAATGTTTCTTTGGTTGTGACTGGTGAGGCACAAGGTGCCAATCAATGGCGGCGCCACACAGATATATTGCAAGGATGACAGTGTGTTGGAGAACAAGCAAAGTTCTCAACAAAAACATGTTACCTTAGCTGACGGCAGAAATGCAAATGTGACCTGTGTTGGTGAACTGAATTTTCCTGCTCTGAAGCACAAATTCCAAAACGTGCTTTGCGTTCCTTCATTGGAATGTAATCTTCTGAGTGTATTAGCATTAGACCGGGCTGGATTCGAGATAACCTTTGCAGCCGAAATGTGTAGCATTAAGAGGGCTGGGAGGGAGGTTGTCAAAGCAAAGCTGCAAAACGGTGTCTATGTATTGAATAATGTGGCAGATATTTCACTTGCCGGGGTGATGGGTAATGTCAATTGCCACGATAACTGCCTGCACCTCCTACACAGGAGAATGGGGCATGTAAGCTTCAGTAGCTTAAACAAAACTCTAGCTCTCACTGGAAAGGAAGGGGTAAAAGAGTGTAAAAACTTCTTGGATTGTGATGTGTGTAAACAGGTAAAATCCAAGGCTTTCCCAGTGTCTAAGGAGAGCAACAGAATAACAAATGAACCATTGGGTCTGGTGCATGCAGATGTTATGGGACCTTTCCCTAAAAGTTTTTCTGGGAACCAATATGCAATTTGTCTGACGGACGATTACTCCAGATTTTCTTGGGTGTTTGTGTTAAAGCACAAGTCAGAGGTGTTTAACACAGTCAAATATTGGTACAGGAGAGTCAAAAACCATGTGGGTGTACTGAAGGCACTTCAAACAGACATGGGGGGAGAAATTATGTTGAATCAGTTTAAAGAATGGTTGCAGGAAAATGGAGTGAAACACAGAATTAGCAATCCGCACGTGCCTGCAGAAAATGGCCTGGCAGAGAGCCATAACCGCATATTGCAAACTGTAATGCATTCTATGCTAACTGACGCAGGACTAGACATAAGGTATTGGGCTGAAGCAATCAAAGCAGCATGCTATGTTGTTAACAGAGTGTGGTCTAGGGCAATAGACAATATACCTTATGCTGTGTCTCCTAAACTGGATCACTTAAGGGTATTTGGCACAAAAGCCTGGGTAAATATCCCTTTAAGTCAGAGGAGGAAACATTCTAAGAAACTGCTATTCCTGGGGTACCAAACAAGTATGAAGGCATACAGATTTGCTAATGACAAAAGAAATCTGACCTTCAGCAGATAGCAAACTTCTGTGAAAGCCAGAATTGGCACAGAGTACATGCAAACCAAATGGGTGAACAAATAGCTTTGTCAAATGGTGATGGCTGTGAGGTTCAGCAACAAGGTACTGAGCAACCTAGTGTGTCTGGTGAAGCAAAGAGTGAACAGGTTTCACCAAGGAGGTCTACTAGGAGTACAAAAGATGTGCCAACTCAGAGGTACGGGTATGATGTGAATGTGGTCAATCGTGTTTGTCAGGGAACCTGCAAACTCCCAGGAGGTGACTGAAATGCCAAATGATGAGAAAATGCCATGGTTAGAGGCAATGAGGTCTGAATACGATTCACTAAGCCAAAACAATGTATTTACTCTGACTGAATTGCCAGAGGGGAAAAAGGTGTCAAAGTGTGTGACAGTCAAAGGGACCAGAACAAACTGGTTATAACCTGTACAGAGCTGATGTCTTATCAGGGTGACTCAGCAGTGCTGTGATTGGATGCCATATGTATAAAGCTGTATATGTCTCTAGCATTGTGTGCTGATGGAAAAACTGATTGCCTGGTGAAGCACTTTGCTAGTGAGAACTGTGCTTGTAAATAAATTTCACTGTATATAGTTTACCACTAAACTTGAGTCTGTGTGGTGACTATAGCAGAACCCCAGCAGGGTGTTATTGGACTGCTAGGTTCCAAATGATCACTGGACATTCTTTACCTCTGGATCCAGCTCTATTCCTGCTCCACCTTTGGCCGAAAGCTAGTCCAACATTAATAAATGATGATGATAGAGCACATACATCAGAAACGTCAGGAGTTGGTGCAGTGTTATAAAAGACAAAATGGTTGGAGATAAATGGAGGACTTGGTGGCTGTGGTTGGAGGGATGTGAACCTCCCATAATTTAAGAGATATATAGGATTGTAAGCAGTAGTAAAAAAGTTTTGTAAAGTGTTTTGTATGAAGATGTGGTAAAAGATATTGTAAAATGCTGTTAGTATGTTTTATATTTGTTTAAAATGTAAATATTGTGAGGTTGTGTATATTTTGGGTTTTTAATTTTTTAATGTTCTGTAGTATGGTTAGTAATTTAATAAATAATCATTATCCCCCACGCCCCCCAAAAAATTATTATCCCAAAGTTTTGCCTTGATACGCCAAGCCAACTTTTCTCACTTGCCTGGGCTGCCCTCCAAGAACAGGGTGGAAAGTCAGAGATTTTTAAAAAATCTGTCTGTCTTAATTTGAGGGACTACATTATTAGTATAATTTAAAGAACAACTTGCTATTTCACTTGAGAGGTTTTTCATTTACAGTGAATCCTTTCCTCATATAAAAATATATTTTTGTTTACATTATCCTTCGCTCCTTTTATCAGTCTATGCTGTTAGGACCTGTTCAGTCTACAAAGTTTAGATTATGGAACAACTGGGACTATCATGCTACTGCAACTCTACTTATAACACAGTTATAACAATATCTTAGCCAAAATATAATGGAGAGGTACACTATTCCAATTTTTCAATATTCACAAGTCAAATGCTTTAGTTTGTCAAAATTAAGGAACAGCACAATCTTGGTATTTTTTTTAAAAAAAATTGGTGCATGTGTGCATGCACCTGAAAGTCATGGCGACTTCTGGTGACTGACTCCTACTGGGGGCCTGGAGGATATTCAGAGAGGTGGCCAAATAAAGACTGCCCCTGCCTTCCGACTGCTGGTATTTCAAGGAGGTCTCCCATCCAAGTACTTGCCAGAGGTGATCCTGTTTAGCTTCCAAGATGTGACAAGATTGGGCTTGCCTGGGCTATCAAGGGCAGGGCAGGGCAGGAAAAACACAATCTTGATGAACAGTTATTTTCTGGAAACTGGTAACAAAATACATTTGTTGTTAAAACTGGAGAGCAAAATAAAATTAGACAAATATATGAAACAGATCTCAGACCTGCAGTGCAGCCATAAGTTTGGCATGTATATTTTTATTACGTATTTACATTTTTCTACATGTTCATCTTTCTCAGTTAATTTTTATTTTTGTGAGAATGCTATTGAAAATAGCAGTACAGTAATATTCATCTCCCCTAAGAAATATATGAGAAATTGTCCCCATGCTCTTGAGATAATTGGCGGTAAAATGGTCAAGGATATTAGGGGAGAGTACTGATGTCTTGCAAGAGTTATGCAAGTTTATGAGTTGTCCAGATGTATAGAATGCTTCTCAAAGAACAAGGAGACAGAAGGTGAGGAACATTCAACTGACACTGGAGAAAAACATTTCTTGCCCGAAGGAGGTTCAAATATGTTTATTGTTAACCACCCGTGCAGCATTCCAAAAAATGTGTACACTATATATTTGTACTGGCAGTTTAGGGTAAAAATTCCTTTGATGTCCATGGATTGTATGGTAAGGATGTCACTACTGACCCTTTAATACTAGAAACCACTGGTTGGCTACAATGTCCCTAGATTCCCATGAATTGTGTATAGAAGATTCAGACTGTTTTGTGTGCCAGTTCAAGTATACACACACAGAGCTCAGATCCAAGTACTACAAACTACAGATATGTTATAGAGCCCCTCAAAAATGCCAGATTTTTAAGCTTATCTCAAAAAATTGCCAATCAGACACACTACAAGCAACTCAAGTTATTACTTCAATGGAATTTGTTAAAAAAATCAAATACTTAGGAGTATATTTGACTAACAAAAGTAGCTCATTATTAGAGGATAACTATTACAAATTGTTAGAAGAAATCAGAAAAGATTTGGGAAAATGGAAGGATATACCTCTATCGATTATGGGTAGAATTGCAGCCATTAAAAATAATATGCTACCGAGATTTCTATTTTTGGCGCAAAATGTTCCTATTCTAAAGAATCAGAATTTTTTTAAGGAATTAGATAAAATTACTAAAAAAATTGTATGGCACCCCAAAAAAGCCAGAATAAGATGGAAGATTCTACAGGATAGGAAAGAAAAAGGGGGTATGAGCATACCAAATTGGCATCTGTATTATAAAGTGGCCACCCTAGTTTGGGTAAAAGATTGGCTTATGTTAGATAATAAAAGAACCTTAACACTTGAAGGGCACGATCTAGCTATGGGTTGGCACGTTTATGTATGTACGCTTATGTAAAGACAAAATGTATGCTTATGTAAAGACAAAATACATTCTAGGATACTTTACAAGCTCAGCAAATACAGCTATCATGGTGAGAAAGGAATCAATTAAGTTCTAAATACTATAAAGATAAGCAGATAGGTTTCCTTTCAGGGCCGTCTGATTTAGACAAAATACTTTTGGGAGATGATGTTAAGCTGATTGGCAAAATCTATTCTTTTTTGCTTAATCATAAGATGCAATCGTCGACAAGGTTTTTAAAGCAACTAAGGGGCCGTGGGTAAAAAATCTGGGGCACGATATTGATTTAACTAAGTGGGGAAAAATTTGGAAAAATACAAGATGGCTAAAAGCAGTGTCGCTAAAAGAAAATGTTTTTAAACTGGTACATCGGTGGCATTTGGAACCAGAAAGATTAGCACGAATATATTCGGGTTCAGATGGTAAATGTTGGAAATGTAAGGTCCAGGTGGGATCTTACTATCATGTCTGGTGGTCATGTAATGAGGTGAAACAATATTGGAAGGAGGTTCAAAAGATGATAGTGCAAAATAATCAAAATACAAGTCCCGTTGGACCCGGAAATATTTCTTTTGAATATATTTCCTGATAAATGGGGGGAAAAGGAAATGTATGTGGTCTTGCATGGCAGCAAGAATAGTGCTTGCAAAGTATTGGAGAATGGAACAGGTACCAAACAGATGGGATTTTATGAATAATTGAAGTGGTTGAAATGGACAATTTAACGCAAAAGATGCATGGAAATATGAATTCAACATTTTGGAGAGTTTGGTCACAAGTATATAAATGGTTGGAACACAAGATAAATTTATAATTTGTGAAACTCAAATGATACAAGGAAAGGAGTAGAATCTGTTCTTATGTTATTTGTTAGATGTATTTAGGTGTTTGTTTTATTGTTGGTTGTCTGTTATTGTTGTGGGTGTTATTGTTTGTCATTTATGGAGTTGTATGATAACGATAGTAATAATAAAAGAAATATAATTAAAAATACATTCTAACTTTAATAGACACGTGATAAGAGGATCATTAAATAAAGTATGGTATGAGATCAAATTGAGATTTTATAGAAAACCCCCGAGATGGGTGTCTCCAACAGAGGCGTTTATAAAACCTTCACTTACCCTCCCAGAATATAAAAGGAACATATGAGGCCTTATTGGGAAAAGATAATAAATTAAAAGCGGGAAATGAATTGATTCGGGAAAACAACCTATCCTGGTGGGAACATGTAGTATTACGAGACAGATATAGCAAAGATCTGGTAAGAGGGTTTGACCATGATAAAAATGAATTAGATAAAATTTGGTTGTCCTCGAATGACAAACTAATTCAGAAGTTGTATGGGTTCTTGTTGGATGATTTTGAAATAGATGAGAATATCAAAGAAGTTATGATATCTTGGATGAAAGATCTGGGGAAAAACCTTAGAGGAAAATCAGTGGTCGAAAATATGGAAATCAGTTAAATATATGAGAGTGGTTGCATATAAAGAGAATGTCTACAAAATGTTCCACAGATGGTATTGGTCCCCAGATAAATTAGCTAAATGTTACAGTAATGTAACCAATATTTGCTGGAAATGTAAATCCAATGTGGGGACCTTTTATCACATGTGGTGGAAGTGTAAAAAAGTTCAAAAATATTGGGGTATGATAAACAAAGCTATATATGAAATCTTAGAATTGAACATAGATTTGAGACCAGAAATATTTTTGTTAAATATTGTCCCAGATGGCTATAACCATAAAGATGTATATCTTATTGTTTATATACTAACAGCAGCCAGAATGTTGTTGGCAAGGTATTGGAAAACAGAGGAAATACCCACCAGACTTGACCTAAGCTCAAAAATGTTAGAACTTGCACAAATTGACGACTTGAGTATAAAATTACAGGGTAAAGATAATACGGTACATAGCAATAGATGGAATAGGGTGTATAGATGGATAAATAAGTTGATGAAATGAAGAACTCTGAAAATTTTATGTAATCTGTTAAGCTATTTTGTTCAATGAAAAATAAAATAAAAGTTTTTTAAAAAATTCCAGATTTTTTATCTGAGGTCTTACACAACTCCTCAAATAATAGCTAGGTCCTAGTTAACAGATCAAAACCCTCTTGTGAATATTGCTTTCACTTCTCAATGTTATTTTCCATGGTGGATATTTTTGTACATAGTTATAGTCTGCTTCCCATCTTAGGAAAATGGTATTTGTAATTTTTTTAAAAAAGTTAAGAGTTCTCTACCAGAAGTTTTATTAGAAGGAAATCAGAGCAAGGTTTGTGTTCCAAACAGGTACAAAAAAATGACCCAGTTTATGCAGACTACAACAAACCTCATAAATAAGAGCAAACCCTCATCTAGTGCCACGATGAGCATTTCCAGGCACATGCCTCCTTCCCCAGAGTAAAATGGACCCCCACTTGGAAATAACTGTGCACACCAGCACCCCTTACAAGAGAACATTCAGCTTGAAATTTCCCAATGCAACCATTTTGTGACAGGCCGTACCACCCACAGCAGCCATTTTGGACCACCCTTTCTCAAAAACGCCTCAGTCTAAATCAGATTGGGGATCCCTGGTTCAGACAGAAAAATAAGGATAGGTTTCATATAGCCTAGCTGAGCTTTTATTACTTCAAAGCCCAGTGTTTCTGTCCCACTATTACTATTCTCTCCTACTATTACAGCCATTTTGGACCACCCTTTCTCAAAAACACCTCAGGCTAAATCAGCTTGGGGATCCCTGGTTCAGACAGAGAAATAAAGATAGATTTCATATAGCCTAGCAGAGCTTTTATTACTTCAAAGCCCAGTATTTCTGCCCCACTATTACTATTCTCTCCTACTATTGCAGCCATTTTGGACCACCCTTTCTCAAAAAGGCCTCAGTCTAAATCAGATTGGGGATCCCTGGTTCAGACAGAAAAATAAAAACAGGTTTTCATACAACCAAGCTAAGCTTTCATTACTTCAAAGCCCAGTGGCTTCCCTCCTACTATTACTGAACAAGAATGGCGGGACATTAAAAATAAATAAGAAGTTTTAACGTAAACTAAGAATTGAGCAGTAAAAGGGAAAATGAGGGGGGTGGGAGCATTGCGGGAGGCCAAGAGAAGGGGGGGGGAGATACGAGAAAAGGGTATATGTTGAAAGAAAAGTTGTAATATTGAACATGTTGTTATATACGAATAATAAAAAGTTTGTTAAAAAATAAAAATAAATAAAGCTATTTTAAGCCTCCAGGATCTAGAGCCCACTTCTGCAGGCACGATAAACTAAGACCAACTGCCCCTTCTCTAGAACTATCATCACTATTCTGCCAGCTACCTCTAGCGAAAGCCCTCTACGCGGCCTTGCCTTTCCTCCCACCAGAGCACTACCGCCCAGCAAAGTAAAATGCTACGCGCGCACCTGCACGCGCGTCTATCCCCTGCTTTTATAGTTACTTCTGGGCAGGCGCAGAAGAGTCCTCCTCGGCTTTCCCTCCCTTCCAGCTCTCAGAGACTCCGCCCTTCCTCCTCCTCTCCCCCCCCCCCGTCTATACGACTTGCAAAAGCCTGTCTGTGTGGCTGCTCCGGAAGTTCTAGCCCCGCCCCCAGCAGGCCGGGGCATCGATTCCTTGCATCGGTGCTGATCTTTTGCCTGTTCCTGGGTGCAGCGAGAGAGAATTGGTGGCTCGAGGTGCGGCTGAGTTAGTTATTCGGGAACCAGGGGGGTGGGGGGGATCTGGTTACTGAGTTTGCACTAAGCTGCTAAAGCAAAGATGACTTCTGTGCTACGGCTTTGTTTTGTATTTTTGCTTGCATGTGCAATGGGAGATTTCTTGGGGGGGTGGGGGCTGCATATAAGGCTAGCTGTCAGTGTCGCGTATTGCTTTGTGTGGTGTTAAGTGACCAAAGCATGGCTTAGGAGAACTGTGCTTTTCTGGTATTTTCTTCCTTGCTTCCTTAATTGGGAACGTAAAGGGAGGCCTGTAACCGGGCACGAAGATGCGCTGTATTACTCATAAGCGAGGGGCTTGTCGTTTTAGAAGCCTTCTAGGTGAAATCTACTGTGTTAAAATACGAGATCACTTTGTGATTTAGCATGCAGCTTGCAAGTATAGCGACTGTGCGATTTTCGTGTTGTTTTACCTGCTTTTTGTACAGAATTGTTGGCCAGCTGTTGTCTCTACAAACTGGAAAACGAAGTAAACAATATTCGTGTTGTACATCAGCTGTCAGTTTAATACCAAGAAAAAGTTAAGCGGGCTTTAAAGCTACACAGGGATTTGCTGTGAACTCTCGGGAAGCTCCTATCAGTGTTCTTGTGTATTTTAGGGCTTTTCTTGATTAACTTGAGGCCAATTTCCGTTGTAGCTTGAAATCAATAAAGAGATGCAGTTGTAGCCCTAAGATGTTAAAAATATAACATAAAATCGAATGAGGCTACAGCCTGCAAGTGAAACCTACAGGTATAACTTCAAGGCACTAGTTGCATTATCTGCAGAGTGTACAGTCAGTGGTAAATCTGTCTTTGCTGTAACTATTAGGCCAGTAACTCCTGGGAACTTGTAGAAATCGGAAATGTTGAGTAATCTTGGCTTTCTGGTTCCCTTCTGATAATAAGGGCAGTCACCCAGTCTACAGGGTTAGTCTCTGCTAACCATTCCCTTATTGGTTAATCATTCCTTATTGGTTAAAGTTGTGTTTTTTATTTTCATCTTAGCATACTGAACCACAATAACTGCTAGTTGGTTGATCATCGCTGTTCTGAAATAGTCAAGGATTTATGAACATCTGTGATGGGTTGAAACTTTGAATCTGGGGTATGTGTAGGATGTGTGGCCTGAAGGTTAGAGCTAATAACATCATTTTGTAGAGGGATGCAATGTATTTTAATGGTCATAGATGTCTGATTTCTACAGCTACCGTTCACCATGCCTAGTGGAAAATAGCATGTGAATGGAGTGTAGATCATTAGTATCCACTTATCAACTCTTTCTTGCATTAAGCCCTTCTATTGCACTAGTTCTAATATCTGCTCAGTTGCTGGGAGGCAAAGCACACACTCATGAGAGTCTTATGCAGCATTTATGTTCGGTCTCTCAATTTAAAATTGCTGGAGTACTCAATCTCTTATGCTAGTTGCTCTGGCTATCTTTCTATCTAGTTCCTGGGCCTCTGTAATTCCCACTGGCATTTGTGAGTAACATAATAAGCTTTACTGTACAGAAAATCAGAAACACTGAGAATTCATTGCTTACATTTTAGAATCTTGAGTTGCCACTTTCAGATTCTGCAGGTTTTAAATTTTAGATATTCATATATTTGAGTTAGATGTACATTCTAAAAAGCCACTATAACTGTACAAAAGAGAAAACACTTGTTTAGTGGCAAGTAGAATACCTTTTTAGAAGGGAAAATATATAGAATGCCTAACAAAATTGTATTTATCAGATCAGATTCCTCAGCTATTCGCATCCCTATGCAAGTTTTCATTTTATTGTGTTCTCTATCTGATGGATTTTGTCTTGTTTGAAAACAATTATAATTTTGCAATACAAAATTATCAATCCAGTAAGCTATATTGTCTAACTGGCTTGTTTGTGGCTGATAGCAGAAACCATTAAATATTACTGTTATTTCTCTCTATAATCACTACGTCATCTTTCCATTATGATAATGTGTCCAGTAGTGGTTATCTGTATACAAGTGGCTTATTGCCCAACAGCCATCTAAAATGTCTAATCATGCTTGGCTTTTGCTTCTCTACTGCTGTTTGAGAAAACTACTAGTTTCTAAGTGACACTTCTGTTTGATCTGAACCAGTGTGGTGTAGAGGTTAGACTGGCAGGCTAGGATCTAAGAGACCCAGACCAGAATCCCCATTCTGTCATGGTAGCTTACGAAGTGATCTTGTGCCAGTCACTCTCAGCCTGACCTACCTCACAGGGTGGTTGTTCTGAGGATGAAATTAAGATGGGCACAATAGTATTGTACCAACTTTGAGACGCCACTGTGGAGAAAAGCGGGGTATAAATATCTTAATATAAACATGTTTACCATTATGACTACTCCTGTTAATTAGAACAAATTAAAAAAATGTGAACATGCACGTGTATACAAAATGCGAGCAAGATCTTTAAAGGTTTTCCTATGTAAAAGACCACATTTTGCTGCTTTGGCGGAAGAGTACGATAGTGGTTATTGACTACCAACCTGTAAGCATCTGAAGTCTGGTGAAAATAGGCCAACCTGACATCAAGCCAAAGGGAGATAACCAGCTATGTTTGATGGTCCACCAGAAACTTGACAAAACTCGTGGTTTTATTGCCAGCTTGGAACTGCAGAAAACAGGAGGGAGGTGGTTGTAAGGCACGCGGCAGGTTATAAGCCATAGCTAGTATGCTTCGTTTAGCTCAGCAGGTCACAGGTTGTATGAGCCTTGTTTACTGCATGCCTTCTGTGTTCATACTGGAATAAATATGACTCTCTCTCTCTCTCTCTCTTGTTTATTCTCCCACAGAATTTGCCTTGAGAGCAGTCTCTCACAAATATGAGGCTGGTAATCCTTGATAACTATGATCTTGCAAGTGAATGGGCTGCAAAGTATATCTGCAATCGCATCATCAAGGCCAAGCCAAACCAAACCAGGTATTTTACTCTTGGTTTACCAACAGGTAATATATATACCTTTTTGTCTCCCATTCTGAAAATAGTTTTAAGGTAGCTCAGTGTTCCAGTAACGTGGCTTTGCTCATTTGGTGGCTCTGGACTATTTGACTGACCCACTTTTTGTCTCTAACATCATGCTAGCAATCTGACCCAGATCTGGCCCTCTTTAATAACCACTGGTTTCAGTTGGGTAGCCATGTTGGTCTGAAGCAACAGAACAAAGTTTGAGTCCTGAAAAAGTGTGCACACACTCGAAAGCTTATACCTAGAATTAAACTTTGTTGGTCTTAAAGGTGCCACTGGACTCAGACGGTGTTCCACTGGTTTCAAGAAATCTTTCCTGAGTTCAGCTTGCTGTGTGTAACGGTGGGATAGGCCCATTGCCCAGCTTCCTTACCACATCTTTCCCTGCCCCCTGACAGCCCAGTCAGTTTCTGTTCCCTCCTTGACTGTTGACTTGTTTCCCAGCTGGTTTGAAAGACTAAAGTTACATGCTACCAAAATCCAGAGGGCAACTTGTAATTGAGAAAAGCCACTTAGAGAAGAAGAAGAAGAGATTGGATTTATACCCCGCCCTTCACTACCCAAAGGTGTCTCAGAGCGGCTTACAGACTCCTTTCCCTTCCCCTCCCCACAACAGACACCCTGTGAGGTAACAGAAGAAGAAGAGATTGGATTTATACCCCGCCCTTCACTACCCAAAGGTGTCTCAGAGCGGCTTACAGACTCCTTTCCCTTCTCCTCCCCACAACAGACACCCTGTGAGGTAACAGAAGAAGAAGAGATTGGATTTATACCCCGCCCTTCACTACCCAAAGGTGTCTCAGGGCGACTTACAGACTCCTTTCCCTTCCCCTCCCCACAACAGACACCCTGTGAGGTAGGTGGGGCTGAGAGAACTCTTGACAGAAACTGCTGTTTTTCAAGAATAGCTCTTATCAGAACTACGGCTCGGCCAAGGTCATCCAGCCAGGTGCAAGTGGAGGAGTGGGGAATCAAATCCAGTTTTCCCAGATTAGAGCCCGCGGACTTAACCACTACACCAAACTGGCTTGCTGCTGGGAGCGCAGAAGTGGCTAGTGGCGACGATGTTTACTGTTTTCCCTACCTACTGGTCTTTTGCTTCAGCTCGCCCTCCCCAAGCCCCTTTTCCCCTTGCAAGATGGCCCTGAGACTGCAGTTGGCAAACAGCCAGCAGGGGAAAGAACTAAATCCCAGCCACTTCCCCTTCTGTTAAAGTTATTTTACTTCTCCCTAACAAAAGTGACTGTTCGGTTCCTGTTGTGTGCATTTCTGCCGTGTGTGCATTTGAGCTCTGAAGCAACTTTTGTTTTTTATTTTAACGTTTCAGCCAGCTAACATGGCTAGCATTTATTCACAACACTGTCAAAACCAGGGTTACTGAGAATCAAACTTCCACTGGCTTCAGTGGGACTGTGGCCTAGCTCCTGAGGTAGTCAAGTAGATGTAAGAGTTCAGGGGGATGCCATTTTTGATTGTTGTCCCTGTGTTTGCAGGGGGAACCCTCAGGTAAAGAGGAAAAAGTTATACCCCAGTCTGTGTATTATTTTTCTATTAAAGGAAGGTTTTGAGAGCCAGTTTGGTGTAGTGGTTAAGTGCGCGGACTCTAATCTGGGAGAACTGGGTTTGATTCCCCACTCCTCCACTCGCAGCTGCTGGATGACCTTGGCCATAGTTCTGTCAGAGGTGTTCTTGAAAAGAGCAGTTTCTGTCAGAGCTCTCTCAGCCCCACCTACCTCACAGGGTGTCTGTTGTGGGAAGGGGAAGGGAAAGGAGTTTGTAAGCCGCTCTGAGACTCAGAGTGAAGGGTGGGGTATAAATCCAATCTCTTCTGCCCTGCATTCTGAAGTGGAAGCACTTTTCTGCCACATCATTCTGTTGTGTGTTTAGGTCTGTTCTTTATACCAAGAAAGAGTCCATCCATATATTGATCTCGCTGATTCTGCTTTTGGGTAGAAACCCTGCCTGCTTATAATGTTTTCCAAACGCTTCTAGAGCAAGTAAATTACAGTGAGAAGAGAAGGAGCTAGAGGATGAGGGGAAAGTTCTCTGGAACTGAGGGCTGAGTGGGGTGTGTGTGTCCTTGTGAATGCTATAAGTGCATTCAGGCAGGCCAGTATGTATTTTACAGGTAAGGTACCTCTGTGTGGTGGAGCTGCGGTGGCTCAAGTGGTTAAGATGCTGAACTGCAGGCTGTGGAAGGTCGATAGTTCAGCAGTTCGAGACCCGGGTGCCGCATGACGGAGTGAGCTCCCGTCTCTAGTTCCAGCTCCTGCCAACCTAGCAGTTCGAAAGCAAGGAATTCCAAGTAGATAAATAGGTACCACTTCGGTGGGAAGGTAACAGCGTTCCGTGCGCCTTGGTGTTTAGTCGTGCCGGCCAAATGACCACAGAAACGTCTTCGGACAGCGCTGGCTCTTCAGCTTTGAAACGGAGATGAGCACCGCAACCCTAGAGTCAGATTCGACTGGCTTTCGAGCAAAGGAAACCTTTACCTTTACCTCTCTGTGGTGGGGGAAAGTGCCGTCAAGTCACAGCAACGTATGGCAACCACTTTGGGTTTTCAGGACAAGACCCATACATACATGCCATTACCTGCCTCTGTGTCGGAACTTGCTCGTCTCCCACCCAGCCAGGGCCATCCTTCCTTAGCTTCTGAGATCTGACAAGGTGGGGCTGGGCTGGGCCATTTGGGTCCCGGCTGGGCCATCCAGGTCAAGGTGCATATGTGTGAAACCTCATGAAACATCTAATTTGTGATGTGTAGATTTACTCCCAAATAAATCCTAGTTCACCCTTGCAGGAGAACGAGGTGGTAGAATCCACCTCAGATTACAAGTGGAGACTCATGTCGGAATACTCCTATATGTTAAAAACTCCCAGCAAAGAGGAGGCAGAACCTTTCTTCCTGCTGGGCTAGTTTCTGTTTTGCCTCTTTTTTGTCATTTTTTAAATGCAAAGGAAAATTTAGAGCTAGAGCCCACCGTTGCTTGGAATTGGTGCAAACCGTTCTACTTTACGTGTGTGTTCATGTGGGGGGGGGGGTCTTCACTCTCCTGTGCATTTAAACTAGGCCTGTCATGCTTAACAGGCTGAGATTTGCTCCTATGGAACTATTGGTCGGATCAGGCTAGGAGATTAAAAATTGGTTTGGGGTTGTAGGCCACACTCTTTACACTTTTCCAGTATCAAGAATAATCCGTTTTCTAATGTCCAGCACTGGCAATTTACTGTTTTCGATGTGCCTTTTGGCAGTGTTTTTTAAAAGTTTTGGTACGAATTAACTTTCTTTCCACCGTTTAAAAAAAACAACACCTCATCGTAAAGGAGTTGGTCAGTTTATTAATGCGCCTTCAGAAGCCCGAGTATGGAGTAGTGTAACAGCAATAGGATTGCTTACTCTACTCTTGATAATTACTCTACACTTGATCATTGACCAAGACATCTCCTTGAAAAGTTTTGTGGGATGCTGTGAGTTGCTCCAGATGAAACTGTTGTCAATGGCAGAACAGGAAGGGACGTAGGGTTGCCAGGTCTGGGTTGGAAAATACCTGGAGACTTTGGGGGTGGATCCAGGAGAGGGTGGGGTTTGGGGAGGGGAGGGGCTTCAATATGGTTCAATGCCGTAGAGTCCACCCTTCAAAGCAGCCATTTTCTCCAGGGGAGCTGATCTCTGTCAGCTGGAGATCAGTTGTAAAAGCAGGAGATCTCCAGCCCATACCTGGAGGCTGGCAACCCTAAAGGGATGGTTAATGTGAGGGAAGAGGCTGAAGTGAGCTTTCTGCAGTTGGTAATAGTGAAAGATATGGTGATGAGCAAGTGATCCTTCATGTGAAGCATGCAAAGTGTTTCCCTGTTTATTTGTTTAACTACTTATATCCCACTTTTCTCTCCAATGAGGAACGGAAGCGGCTTATGACATTTCCCCCTCATCCATTTTCTCCTCACAAGAGTCAGCCTGTAAGGATGAGGACATGTGACTGGCCCAAGACCATCCCCTCAGTTTCTACAACAGAGTAGAGGTTTGAACCTGGTTTCCCCGATCCTAGTCTGACATGCTAACAACTTATGTGTGTTGCCCATTTGGCAAACAGTTCTTTTAAGGACTTCAAGAAGCAATGACCAAATTGGTGTTGGAAGGAGAAACAGCTTTATTTTTATACAAATTACAAACATAAAACAGAGAATAACAAAAGGCTTATACCCATGTCCCTTTCTGCCCTGAAAATAGTGGTGGGTTGATTCAGGTGTATGGTCTGCAGCAGGGCTACTTTTGCAGGAAAAGCCCAGCAGAAACTCATTAGCATAATAGGCCACACCCAACAGCAGAAACTCATTAGCCTATTGGGCCACCCCCCCATACCTTCCCTTGGCTTGCCCAGGTGCCCCGCAGTTGCGGGGAGCCCAGGCAAGCCGGCCCTTGGAGGGAAGGGAAGGCAGTTTAAACTGCCTTCCCTTGGCTTGCCCGGGTGCCCCATGGCTGCAGGGAGCCCAGGCAAGCCGGCCCTTAGACAGGCCAGGGAAGGCACAGGGAGGCATTTAAATACCTCCCTTATCCTTTCAGAGCCCCTCCTGGCCCGCCTGCCTCGGAGTCGCCGAGGGGGTGTGTCACCCTCCAGGCCTTCTCCTGTAGCCATGCACGGAGAGGTTTTGGCTGTAGTGGGCGTGGCCAACTCTGAAGCCAGCCGGAACTCTGTTCCTGTGCGTTCCTGCCCAAAAATAGCCCTGGTCTGAAGATTGCTCAGCACCAGCCTGGCCTGACCTGAGTTGTTTTTCTCCTCCTGAAGAAAAATAACCCCTCCTAACTTATAGTGAAGGAGCTGTGGTGGCTCAAGTGGTTAAGACGCTGAACTGCAGGCTGTGGAAGGTCAGTAGTTCAGCGGTTCAAGACCCGGGTGCCGCAAGACAGGGTGAGCTCCTGTCTCTAGTTCCAGCTCCTGCCAACCTAGCAGTTCGAAAGCAAGAAATAGCAAGTAGATAAATAGGTACCACTTCGGTGGGAAGGTAACAGCGTTCCGTGCGCCTTGGTGTTTAGTCATGCCGGCCACATGACCACGGAAACGTCTTCGGACAGCGCTGGCTCTTCGGCTTTGAAACGGAGATGAGCACCGCAACCCTAGAGTCGGATTCGACTGGCTTTCGAGCAAGGGAACCTTTACCTTTTTAACTTATAGTGTCTATGAAACAAGTCCAGCTGGGATTCATTCCAAGGGTGAATGAAAACATCTCCAGCATTCAACACCAGGTGCAATTACTTAAGAAGGAAAACCTGACACCATTAACCCCTTCCAACTTGGTGCTGTCATCACACAGACAGAGAGAAACTTGTGGTCACCACTACCTCCTTGTATTAACAGTGGTCTTCCGCATTGTAACTCTGCACTATGCCATGTTGGCATTTTCATGCCTGTTGTCATGCCAGTTTTCCAAACTGAATTTGAAACTCCCCTCTGCTTGCAAGTGGTCCACCATAGGGCACGTGCAGAATTGTATTTATTGTACCCATTTATTGTATTTTATCCCATCGCTCCTCCAAAAGACCCCTCTTGGTGTCCATAAGACTTCTTACCTTGGCTCTCCCTCCCCTTGAAAGGAGGGGGGGGGAATAATTCCAGTATTATGCCAGCCAGTGTTCCCTCTAAGCTGAGTTAGTGTGAGCTAGCTCACAGTTTTTTAGCCTCCGGCTCATACATTTTTGTCTTGGCTCAGGACAAGAGCAAACTAATTTATGCAGTGGCCAAATCACTCGCTCACAATTTTAATGCCAGTAGCTCACAAAGTACAATTTTTGCTCACAAGACTCCACAGCTTAGAGGGAGCATTGATGCCAGCTATCTAATACTTGAATGCTGGCAAAAGAAAAAAAAACTTTTAACTAAATGCAAATATCTATATCTGTGCCACCTTCTAGTTAGCCATCTCCTTTCACTCCTTATCACTCTGATAGTTCGTAATCTTTCACTCCACTTATCTTTTTTAAAAAAGTTTTTTATTAATATTAAGAAGGATAAAACAACATAACGGTGCATTCAAACATGTCACAAGAACAAGCTGATACATTGAATGAATATCCAAAGCAAAAACATAAAAACACAGCCTAACCAAAATAAATTACGTAGCAAAAAACCTTAAACAACGTCTTTCCATTTGTATGCTAATGAAAGACACAAGGAGCCCCGATTACTCAAGTGGTGATCGAACTAAAGTATTGTGTCCTACTAGCCTAAACCAGCGTAAGATTAAAAACGTATCCAAGGAATATAAGCAGCCTTAGACGGAATTATGTTCTTCTCTGACATATACTGAAGCACTCTGAACCACACTGCGACAAATCGTTCATGGGCCTCCACTTATCTTTGTCTCCTCTGCACTCCAATTATTTCTTACTCTTCAAAACTACCTTAACTTTATTCAAAACCCATAAAACAAGTATATAAAGGGGGTGGGGGAAACACAAAATAAATGCATGCCCCGGTGTCAGAGCACAGCCTGCCAGCATTGTAATTCAGCCATAGCCAGAACCATCACTTGGTGCATGTGGTTCTCCTCAATTTTATCTTCACAACAACCCTGAGATAGTTTTCTTAGGGCTAGAGATGTGAAGGCCGGGAAAAATTCGGGGGGGAAATGTTTTTTCCCCGTTTTTTTCCTGAAGCGTTTTTGTTTTTTTCCCGAAAATTTGGAAAAATTAAAAAGAAAAGAAAAGGAAAAAAAAATTGATTATGGAACGTTTTATTTTTAACATGATGAATAAAATATTTTAAGACAAGGTGTTCAAATATTTTCCAAATCATTTCTAAAATATATATATATAGTATCAGATTGATCTAATTTCTGTGCACTGAGGACAAGCAAGTCCTAGGTTACAAACTGAACTCTCCAGTGCAAGAACAAAATGCATTTCTTCCTTTAGGAGGTGCGATTGTCAGAAGAAAATAAAAAAGTTTCAGTTTTGTTTTTGCATGTGGATGGGTATTCTGTTTGTAATAATTGTTTGGATACACTATATTTTTAATATGCTAGTTGTGATAATTTAATGCCAAGTAAAAATGTCCATAGTCATATTTTATGTTCCTAAAGTAACAGAATGACTTTCAATCTAGAAAAGACAACAAGAAATGCTAATGTAGCATTTTTTTTTCAATTTCTCCAAAAATTTCTGTTTTCCCCCGGAAAAAAAACGGGGGTTTTTCCGAGCTTGAGCTTCAAAATTTCCGGAAATTTTACATCTCTACTCAGGGCGAGACATCACACCACAGGATTTTCTGTCACAATTTCCCACATTCCCCATTGCATGGAGGTTGCCAGTGGGAATTTTAAAAGGTTTGAAAACCTAGAATCTGGCCCACCCAATCCTGGATTGATAACTGAGGGATAACAAGTCAAACCAGTGGTCCTCAATCAGTGACTCAGGAGCCACACACGGCTCTGACATGCTACTTGTGGCTCTTCTGAGTACCCTTTCCTAATGTGGAACCTGCCCCATGTTTAAGGAAAGTGAACAAGGCTCTTGCCTGTTGGGGCTTATGTTTGACAGGTGGTTCCCACCTTGAAGGAGCTACATCCAGGTAAGCTGACAGCCTTGCGGAGGTATAGGCCTCATGCCAGAGATGGAAGCAGGGGTCATTTCGTAGAAAAAGAGGTGCAGGAGCTCATTAGCATAACTTATTAGCATAACCTGTTTGCATATGCCACACCCCCTGACATCACAGGAAATGTGTCAGAAGGTAACACCCACCACTCAGGCTCCACTGGACTGTTTTGGATTGCTAGCTATTGGGGGGGGACGTGCAGATCTGTCCTCACAGAGGAGGGAAAGTTTGTACCTGAAGACGGGCCGGGGGGGGGGGCCTCTGCAACTTACCTGTCTGCTTCTTGCTCCTCATGGCCCGACTGAGGGCTGCTGGAAGCAGGGGGTGGGGCTTGTTGCATGTGCCCGCCCCCTGAGTTCCTTACTGCCGGAGCTTCGCTCCTGTGCGCTCCTGCAAGGAAAAGACCCCTGGATGGAAGTAAATGTGGCTGTTTTGATTGATGGTAAGTGCAGATGTGGCTGTATGTGGGCTGTAGAGTGAGAACAACGGAAGTAAGCTGACAAGAACAGGGAGGTATATTTTTTAAAGTGAAGAGGAATTATTCAAAGGAAGAGAAAATGCACAAACTGGAGTAAATAATGGTAGCTAACCCAGAATTGTGAGATGTCATGCCCAAGGAAAAATACCTCTCTGCTGTTGCCATGGAAGCTTGCGGGGTGACCTTGGACTGGTCACTGTCTTGGCCGAACATCCCTTACAGGGTTGGTTGTTGCAAGGGGGAAAAAATGGCGGAGGGAATAAAATCTAAATAAATAGTTGTTTGTAACTACAATGAAGGTCATTTCCTTCTAGCAGAAGTAATAATGAAATGATTTGTTTAATGCAGGAAGCACACCTCTGGGCTGTTACCAAAAGCTGATTGAGTATCATAAAAAAGGAGATCTCTCATTCAAATATGTGAAGACATTCAATATGGATGAATATGTAGGTAGGTTCTTTCTCCTGCTACAGACATGGGCTCTCATAATGGTAGAACAGAATCCACAAATGGCTGGAACTAAAGTAGGACAGGATTGGTTTAATGTGTGGATCTACGGATCTAAGAAACCTGTTTCCTTTCCATAGTTGAACTGCGAAGGGTGTGGGGGGAAAGCTAACCTTTGTGTTAAATCCTATTTCCAGGACTTCCCAGAAATCATCCAGAGAGCTACCATTCTTACATGTGGAACAGTTTTTTTAAGCATATTGATATAGATCCAAGCAACGCTCATATTCTCGATGGGAATGCTCCAGACTTAAAGGCAGAGTGTGAGGCGTTTGAAAAAAAGATTGAAGAAGCTGGAGGAATTGATCTATTTGTTGGAGGTAACAGAGTGTTGTTTTGATTCTGATGCTTGTTTTTTTGAAAAAGAATGAGTCATTATCCCAGGCCTGAATGATTAACGCCAGGGGTCATTTTGTAGAAAAAGAGGTGCAGGAGCTCATTAGTATAACTCATTAGCATAACTTATTTGCATATGCCACACCCCCTAACATCAACGGAAGTGTGTCCGAAGGCAACACCCACTGCAACTTACCTGGCTGCTTCTTGCTCTGACTGAGGGTTGCTGGGAGCAGGGGGTGGAGCTTGTTGCATGTGCACGCCCCCTGGGCTCTTTACTGCCGGAGCTCCGCTCCTGTGCGTTCCTGCAGGAAATGACCCCTGATTAACGCAAAAAGAACAGGAGGAAACACAGGGAGGTGAGAATTTAATTGTACATTAAGGTGGCCTGCCAGCTTCCTTTTGCATGCATTGCTTACACACATGGGCTTAAGATAGATGCACACTTGTTCTCTGTCCATAAAGCCTAGTATTTTTTTAAAAATTATTTTATACACCTTCTTTCCAGAGACCTACTTGAGTCTCGTAGGACTGCCGATTACCTGAAATACAAATGTCCAGTCCCCTTAATGGAATATTATTTGCTGGATGATTTTACTTACTTCTGTGCCATAAAGAGCTTCAGCTACCCATTTCCACACAATAAGCCAGATAATGAAACTGAAGCTCAAATACTTTGGCCACCCAATGAGAAGGGAGCACTCACTGGAGAAGACCCTGATGCTGGGAAAGATTGAAGGTCAAAGAGGACGGGGACGGCAAAGGATGAGATGGTTAGACAGTGTCATGGATGCAACCAACATGAAATTGAGCACACTTCAGAGGACGGCGGAAGACCGGAAGGCCTGGCATGATCTGGTCCATGGGGTCGCGAAGAGTCGGACTCGACTGTGCGACTGAACAACAACAACAACAAAGGAAAAGGGATGGATGGCCCAGGCTAGCAGATCTTATCAGACCTCAGAAGCTAACAAACAAACGACAGGGAACACAGTGTACAGACTATAAAAATATACTAAAACGTCGTGTAAAAATTATATTACATATATTTGTATTCACTAATGTACATTTGTAACCGTTCCGCAATTTGTACAAAAGCACAGAATGTCTTACATGCATTTCAGACAAAATACAATAAAGTTTATAAAACCATTCACTACGTATTTCACATTGTTCTTTATAGTGCCACCAATGCAAGAGGAAACAAAAGCAAAACCAAACAAAGTGTCCAAATGAGAACTTTCTGCCAATCCTTCCAAGTTTGAAGCCTATTGTGCTCCATGTTAAATTGGGATTGGTTTTTTGCAACAGACAGAATAGAACTGGCTCTGGATTCAAGCTTCTTGTGTATATAGGGGTCTGTAAAGATGATACGACTCTGATGACGATTAGAAACGAGATTCAACCTAAGAAACTCGTCTTCACTTTGTTTGAAGTTAGTCAAACTCTGCAGCCTGCTACATGTTCATTTCTTGAGCTGCTTTTCACCTTATTTGCAGCTTTTTGGACACTTTGTTTGGTTTTGAGTTTGTTTCCTCATACATTAGTGGTACTATGAAGAACTAGGCGAATACATAGTGAATGGTTTTATAAACTTTATTATATTTTGTTTGAAACACATATAAGACATTCTGTTCTACTGTACAAATTGTGGAACAGTTACAAATGTACATTAGTGTACATAAATATATGTAATATAACTTTTATACAGTGTTTTGGTATATTTTTACAGACCTGTGAAGCTAAGCAGGGTCAGCCATGGTTAGTACTTGGATGGCAGAACACCAAGGAAGATAGGGTTGCCAAATCGATTTGACTCACCGGCGGGGGAGGCTCCTTCCCGTCCGGGAGTCTTCTGGGTGTGTGCGCGCGCGCGCTGCCGGAGCGTCACCGGAAGTGACGTCACACGCTGGGCGGGGCCACACCATTTGAGGGGAAAACAAAGAGTTTTCCCCTCAAATGGCGTGGCCCCGCCCCCAGCGTGCAACGTCACTTCCGGGTGACGCGCACGCGGGGGTGGGGTTTCCCCCGGGCCCCGATTCCGGCGCGCCGGGAATTGGGGCTCCGAAACGGGGGATTCCCCGCCCCCCGGCTGCATTTGGCAGCCCTAAAGGAAGACCAGGGTTAAGAACATAAGAGACGCCAATGTTGGATCAGGCCAAAGGCCCATCCAGTCCAACACTCTGTGTCACACAGTGGCCAGAAATGCCAGGTGCCATCAGGAGGTCCACCAGTGGGGCCAGGACATTAGAAGCCCTCCCACTTTTGACCCCCCCCCAGCATCAAGAAGACAGAGCATCACTTGCCCCAGAGTCCCTATCTATACCTTGTGGCTAATAGCCACTGGTGGACCTCTGCTCCATATACTACACAGTACACAGTTGCTATACAGAGGCAGGCAATGGCTAAGCACCTCTGTTCATCTCTCGCCTTGAAAAGCCTATGGGGTCACCATACGTTAGCTGCAACTTAACAGTACTTTTCACCACCAAAGGAACAGGGCATTTTTTCCCCTCCAGGCCTTTTGGCAATACTAAGTATCTATCATACAAATTCAGCTGCAACTGTGAAGCTTGATTTGTTTGTTCCAGACCTCTGTGTGTCTTTGTTGAAGCTTACCTCTCCCACCCATCTCTGATGTTTTCCTTTTCCCTTTTGAACATATTTCTTACAAAAACCCAAACAGTTTCAGACAGATGTTTGAGACATCCAACTTAAGTTCAGTGATGTAGTGCCGAGGCAAGGTCTCAGTATTGCTGTCCCATTATATCCAACAAACAACAAATACTGTGCACAGAGGATTATAACATACCATAAATAATTTTATATTTTTATGAAAAATATTTCTCCAATAATTTCATCATATATAATCCTTCTCAGTCACAATTCATAATATAAGAAATATCAAAATACCAATATCATCTCCAAAGAATCTCAAAAGATATAGTACAGCCTTATAATTAATACCAGTCCTCCTCTGTTAAACAAAAGTTTCAAGAGGGAGGACTCCTTAAAGACTCTTTATAACATGTGCTCTGTCTTCCTCCAACAGAGGACCAGATATCCTTCTGTTTCAGAATCTTCCTCAGGGAGCTCAACAATAATTCTCAGCACAAGGTTGCCAAATACTAGCATGAAAGATAGCAGGAACAGAATAAGTACCGTGGGTCCTTTCTACCGTGGGTCCTTTTTTGGTTTTGTGAGTTCCATTATATCCCACAGGTCTGCTGTCTTTAAAGATGTTTCCCAAGGCTCTTGAGAGTACTCATTAATTGTCTTCACTGTGTGTGTGTTCTCTTCAAAGGCATTGGTCCAGATGGCCACATTGCCTTCAATGAGCCAGGCTCCAGTTTAGTATCAAGAACAAGACTGAAGACGCTGGCTATGGACACCATTCTGGCAAATGCAAAATACTTTGATGGGAACTTATCTAAAGTTCCAACGATGGCCTTAACCGTTGGTGTGGGAACAGTGATGGATGCTAGAGAAGTAAGATCGCTCTTTTTGTCCTGACATGGGGTATGCGTTTCATTTGTTGAAATATCTGTGTCCCGCTTTTTGAGCAGTCTGCAACAACATTGTCCCCACCTTGATTTTATCCTCGTGACAAGAACCCTCTGAGGCAGGTTAAACTGAAAGTACGCGATTGGCCCAAGAGCCCACAGGGAACTTCCGTGGCAGAGTTGGGACCAGTGTTCCCTCTAAGCTGAGTTAGGGTGAGCTAGCTCACAGTTTTTTAGCCTCCGGCTCACACATTTTTGTCTTAGCTCAGGAAGGATGGCTCCAGAGCAAACTAATTTATGCAGCAGCCAAATCGCTTGCTCACAACTTTAATGCCAGCAGCTCACAAAGTAGAATTTTTGCCCACAAGACTCCACAGCTTAGAGGGAACATTGGTTGGGACTTATCCTGAGGTCTCCCAAATCCTAGTCCAATATTTCTAATCATTACACCACACTGACTGAATTGAAGAAGAAGAAGAGTAGGTTTGTATACCCCACTTTTTTTTACAGTAAGGAGTCTCATGACTGCTTACAATCACATTTCCTTCCTCTCCCCACAACAGGCACCTTGTGAGGCAGGCGGGGCTGAGAGGGTTCTGAGAGAACTGGGACTGGCCCAAGGTCACCCAGCAGGCTTCCTGTGGAGGAGGAGTGGGGGAATCAAACCCGGTTCTCCAGATCAGAGTCTGCCACTCTTGACCACGACACCATGCTGGATAAAAGATGTATTGTCAATAACTGGTAGATTAATTTGGGAGGAATTTGTGGATTAGAGGAGCCTAGGGGTCCCATCCAAACCCCATGATTCTGTGAATCCGGAAATTAAATCTGTTCGCTTCAGCATTTGCTGCTAGTGTCTTGCTTTACTTTCACTAGCACAGACACACACCCCATTGCCCATTTCCACAACAGCAGTTATCCTTATCTTCTGGAATGAGTTAGACCTTTGTCCTCATAGGTGTGTCAGGAACTGAAGCCCGGTCCCAACTCAACCGGGTCCCAGCTACCTGAGCTTAGGGCAGCCGAGGGCCATGCACCCATGCAAGAAAGGCTGGGAGAGGGAGGTGGCAGGACTGAGGCAGATTGCGCCAACACAGCTGAGGATAAGCTCTGACAGAAACTGCTCTTCTTCAAGGACAGCTCTTATTAACTGGCCCTGGAAAGAGAGAGCGACAGTGCCATGTGGAACTGATGGCACTGATTAGATATACCATCTTAGATAGAGATTAGATATACCATCTTAGATATGCCATCTTGATGAAAGATTTGTTAGAACATCTAGAGCACTTAATATGTTTTCTGTAATTTTTGTAATTTTGTAACAATGGTTTTATGGTTTGAACTGTTTTATGTGTGGCGTATGCCTAATTGTGAACCGCCCTGAGCCTGCATTGCGGGGAGGGTGGGCTATAAATTGAAATTATAAATAAATAAATAAATTATCAGAACTACGGCTTGCCCAAGGTCATCCAGCAGGTGCAAGTGGAGGAGTGGGGAATCAAACCCGGTTCTTCCAGATTAGAGTCCGCACTCTTAACCCCTACACCAAACTGGCTCTCACAGACTTGTTACGAGGACTGAATGGAAAAAAAAAAGGGAGAACAATTTACCCTGCCTTTGGAGGAAGGTTAGGATCAATGCTCCCTCTAAGCCGTGGAGTCTTGTGAGCAAAAATTCTACTTTGTGAGCTGTTGGCATTAAAGTTGTGACTTGTGAGCGAGCGATTTGGCTGCTGCGTGAATTAGTTTGCTCTGGAGCCCTCCTTCCTGAGCTAAGACAAAAAATGTGTGAGCCGGAGGCTAAAAAACGGTGAGCTAGCTCACGCTAACTCAACTTAGAGGGAACACTGGTTAGGATAGAAATGTATAAAAAGAGAAAAGACGCTTTGTCGTACGATGGGATAAAGACATTTCATTTGTGAGGGCGGAACGTGTCTCAAAGCTCAATTGGTCTTTTAAGTGTGTCCGGAGGTGTGAGGGCAGGGCTTTTTATCCCCTCCCCCTTTTCTGGGCAAACTACAGTCAAAGGTTGGACTCCTTGTAGCTTAGACACTGTCCCTTGCTGTGTTCTGCATGTGGACCGAGGCCTGATTCCTGCCATCTCTGGGTAGAACCACTTTTTGACAGAACTGGAAAGCTTCCGTCTTTTGAATACCAACCTATACAAAAGGCACTTTCCGTGCCCATAGAGAAGAAGTTGGAAAAGCATTATAAATGTTTGACTCAGTTTGTAATGTGATTAAGGTTGGGAAGACTTGATGTAACTAAGCTAGTAGGAGGATCTCCTCTCTTGGGTTTTTAGTTAGTAGTGGGTCCTTTACTTTATCCCGTAAATGTAGTTTCCCTCCCTTTTTTTTCTGTTATAGTTTTTTCAGTGATATAAAAAAATAATAAAAAATTCCCTCCGGTGGCTCAAAAAAGAAGAAGAAGAAGAAGCTGGAAAGAGGGTGAGGCTTAGATGGTGAGGCTGGAACCCTCCTTCCTGGCATCTGTGAATTTTGGTTACCCTAGCCCCCTGCATGCGGCAGCATAACCCAAACTTAACCTTACCACATCTCACTGAAAACTAGGCCAGGAGGACTGAGAGGAGGGCTTGGGTTGTATCTCGTGCTTGAGGGTAAATGATACAGGCACTAAAATGATGGAAAGGACAGAGTGGGGTGAGTGAGTTTGTTGACATTTATATTCACCAATGAGGGGTGTGTGCGTGCTGGGCATTATGAAACATCCTGGCTTGGTTTGTACGCACTGCTACTCTGATTATAACCAAGGGGTCGTCCTGAGTGGAAATAAGAATAGTTCACAATCACAACAAACTCCCCTTTTATTGGAATACTTCTTATGTAACGGATATGTCTTGATTTAATGAAGAAGGACCAATGTTAACGTTCCCTAGACTGCCGTATTTAGATTGTAAGAGGGTTTTAATTCGATCTTACGGACTTTTTCCATGGGCAGAAGGATTTCTTACGCATGGAGCGCAGTTTTCTCCCTCTTCCCTCCTGCGGCAGCTTAAATCCACCCCCTCAACTTTGTTTTGGGGATCTTGCTTTCCCATGAACAAGAAATCCTTCCATCCATGGAACAAGTAGTAGGTTTTTTAAACCTCCCTTTTCTTTACCTTATAATCTCCTTCCCTTCCTCTCCCCACAACAGGCACCCCGTGAGCCAGGTGGGGCTGAGAGAACTCTGAGAAAATGGGATTGGCCCAAGGTCACCTAGCAGGCTTCATGTGGAGCAGTGGTCCCCCCCCACCCCGTTTTTTTGGGGTATTATTGTGTTTTTTATTTCCAATTTTTTAATATGCATCATAAATTATTATTACATTACATTACAATACAATCCCAATTCTCTTATGATACATTTCCCCCCGTTTTATATCCTACCCCCCCACCAGGTGACCATCACATAACTACAAATTAATTTTTAACCATGAGCACATTTTTTCCATTTTTTCAAGTATAACAGTATTGGCTTCTCCATTATTTACCCATTGAAAGTATGTAGACCATTTCTTTTTTATCTCCTTCATCTTTCCATCCCATGCCTTATCTTGTTTAATACATTCCAATATATCTGATTGGATATATTCGTATAGATAGCCGTTCCATCTATCTAAAGTCCACTTCAGACTCTCCTTCCAACCATAATGTGGAGCAGTGGTGAATCAAACCGCGTTGTGCAGATCTTAGTCCGCCGCTCTTAACCAATACATTATGGGGCATGCCAATCTAAGCCTTTGGGGGGGGGGTACACATCTTTTTCACAGATGTATAAAACAAAGCCAACTGGGGCGGGGAAGGGAATGTATTCCTGTCTGTTGTAGCACTTGGCCACAGATTTGTTCTAGCAAAGCAATCGTGTCTTGAAATAGTCTCATATTCACTTTTCTCCTTCTCCCAGGTAATGATTCTAATCACAGGCGCGCACAAAGCTTTTGCCTTGTACAAGGCAATTGAAGAAGGGGTCAATCATATGTGGACAGTGTCTGCTTTCCAGCAGCATCCTCACACTATCTTTGTCTGCGATGAAGATGCTACCTTAGAACTAAGAGTTAAAACTGTGAAGTATTTTAAAGGTGAGCATCCCCTTCCCTAAGAGGCTGAGAGTCAGTTTACGTGTTTAATTTACTGCACTTTTATCCTGTATTCAGTCTTTTCTCACAACAGCTTTCTGGAGGTAGGTTAGGATGACAGGAAGACTGGCCCAAGGTCACCCAGCAGTCTTGGTGGCCCTGAGGATGTATCTGTATCCCCTGCTAAGAGTCTGCTTCTTGGAGCGGACTTCAGACCAATGCTCCCTCTAAGCTGCGGGGTCTGGTGAGCAAAAATTCTACTTTGTAAGCTACTGGCATTCAATTTGTGAGCAAGCAGTTTGGCTGCTGCATAAATTAGTTTGCTCTGGAGCCCTCCTTCCTGAGCTAAGACAAACATTGTGTGAGCCGGAGGCTAAAGAACTGTGAGCTAGCTCGCACTAACTCAGCTTAGAGGGAACACTGCTGCAGACTAGCTCCATTTGCAAAGCACTGTGACTGAGAGCATATGGAAGTCTTTTCTGTGGTGTTAGCTTTTTGCCTCATTGATAAATACAGTCTGTTAACAGAGAGGGCAGCCGTGTGATTTTAATGTGCCGTGGAAACCACTGAGATCTACTTTCATGGTATGTGGTGTGCTACAAAAACGTTTGCAAAGCACATGCCTGTGTAATATGAAACGTTTTTTCCAGGACAAGAGTAGGTAGCAAACTGAATGTATTCTTTTAATATAAAAAGTAAGTGATTTTTTTTTAAAAAACCCATACATCTCTTAATTTCAGGTTGTTTTTAATAGGGCCTGCTCTTCTTAAGGGGCAATTGTGGTTTTGTTCACCCATGCAGTCCATTCTGCAGTCTCATTCTGCTGTATCATTTCAGGCCGCAAGTCAGAGAATCAGAATTTTTAAAATGCTTTCTCCATGTTTGTTTGGTTTTTTAAACCCTGCAAGCAGAAAACTAGCCAACCAGGAAGAAGATTGGGCTCATATCTTTTCCCTGCAAGTAGAAAATGGGCACGATGAAGTTTTAAATGTAGACTAGCATTCAAAAATATTACACACCTGTAGCTGACAGTTCAGTATCCTTTGCACCCGTTACCTAGACCTGTTTTCTTTCTCTTCCCGCTGTTTTAGAAATGCATATGAAAAATCTTTTCTTTTAGTACCTTGATAATGCATCTGTTGTAGGGATAAAGTAAAGGTAAAGGTTCCCTTGCTCGAAAGCCAGTCGAGTCCAACTCTAGGATTGCGGTGCTCATCTCCGTTTCAAATCCAAAGAGCCAGCGCTGTCCGAAGAAGTTTCCGTGGTCGTGTGGACAGCATGACTAAACACCAAGGTGCACGGAACGCTGTTACCTTCCCACCAAAGTGGTACCTTTTTATCTACTTGCAATTTCTTGCTTTCGAACTGCTAGGTTGGCAGGAGCTGGAACTAGAGATGGGAGCTCACTCCATCATGCGGCAACTTGGGTCTCGAACTGCTGACCTTCCATAGCCTGCAGTTCAGCGTCTTAACCACTTGAGCCACTGCAGCTATCTAGGGATGGGGGTACATAAATCAGTAATGCCAAATGTTTGGATTCCCAAACAGTAATACAGACCTGTGCCGTTTCTGTTCATTCTTGTGTCCAAGAAAAACCAGAGCTGCAGGTTTTTGTACTTCATGGTGCAAAGAAACCTCTTTGATAATGGCAAGCTCATTTGTCTGTATATTGCCAAACACTATTTACATCAATGACGGTACTTCTTCCCCATCTTTCTAACACTGCACAATTCCCAGGCACTACATCACCATGCTGGGGAGAGGTGGAGCTTCAAAAAGAGAGCTGGCAACCAAGGGGAAAAGAATATCCATCCTTAGTTGTAGCAGGGCTTGAAAACAGAGGCCAAATTCTGTATTGCAGTGTGTGGACTTAGGCCAACCGGAAGCAATGCTGGGAGATTGGGGATAGAAACTTGCAACATTAAAAAAAAAACCCACCCTGTTATCAGGCACAAAGGTGTGATTCTGATCAGGACTTTCCCCCTTCCCTCCTGTTTCCCTGATTTAAAATGGCCTAGGGGAGTGACTTGTTTGTCTCTTTTAGGCAAACTAGTACCCATATGGTTTCCCACAACAGGGCAAACAACAGTTCTTTAGGACGGGGGATGAGTAAAATAGCATGAAGGCTCGAAACCCCTCTTGTCTCCCCCTCCAAATGATAATGGAGCTTTTAAGATATCACTGGAGCATCATCTGACTTGGTCCTTAGCAGCCCCGTTTTCTACGAATGCTTATTAGTGAAATGGAGCTGGTAACTGTTAAAACTAGGGCTATTTTTGGGCAGGAACGCACAGGAACGGAGTTCCGTCTGGCTCCCAAGTTAACCACACCCAGCAGGAACTCATTAGCATTAGGATTGGCTACATTAGGGTTGTGTGGCCTAACATGCAAAGGAGTTCCGGCTACAAAAAAGCCCTGGGTTTTGACAACAAACAAGGTAAACAGAATAAGAAGCAAAAGGTGGGTGTGGCTGGATGACCACACTTCTGGTAACATGGGGGTGCGGCCTAATGTGCTAAGGAGCTGGGCTGTCAGGGTGTGGCCTAGTGTGCTAATGAGTTCCTGCTGTTGGGTGTGGCCTATTATGCTAATGAGTTCCTGCTGGGATTTTTCTACAAAAAGAGCCCTGGAAACTATAAAATCCCCAAATGGCAGCTTTTCTGCACTAATAAATGTAAGTAAAAAAGAAAGAAACTTGTATGATGATGGATACAATTTGCTCTTTTCTTTCTTTTTCTTTTGGGAAGGTTTAATGCATGTGCACAACAAACTCGTCGATCCGCTGCACAGTATGAAAGAGCAAGACTGAAGGAGAAACCAAAGCTGGAATCCCACCTGCCCGTCCCTGGCAGCGCGTTAGGTAGCAGATGAACTGACTGCTATGCAATGGGCTGGAAACCGGTTAAAAAAGAGAATCTGAAGTACTGTGCTTCTCCTCCCCACCCCACCCCTTCTCTGAAGGTCCAGCCTGTACACTCTCACATTCCTCCTTAGCCCCGTAACAAGCCGTGTTCTCTCTCCATTCCTACCCAGATTTGTGTTGACTGTTACGTATTAGCTATTTGCCATTAGAAACCGACGGAGCTGTTCTGACTTCAGAGCACAGCCCCATTCGAGCTTTCTGGAATGCGAAATATAAACACATTTCCTTGTTTGTTCCAAGGCACTTTTTCATCTTGGGTTTTGTAATGTCAGTGTAGAACCAGATAATAAGGCACTTTATTGTGAAATGTTTACACACACACACACACACACACAGATTATTGGCTGCCTTAAAACTGTACACCTTCATGGGAGACGGTGTCAGGGTAACCTAGTTTGAAAGCGGTACCTGCAGTCGTAGATGCTCGTTTTGGTAACAATTTTTTGTCAGCTTTGAGAATGGTCGCCACATTGGTGGTTACCGTTAAATCAAAGGAACGTCTAGTCCCTTAAAAGCTAGGGTGTGGATTTTATGCAGCAGCAGTGGATGAGGCCAACAGCTACCTGTGATGCCAAGGGTCTGAGGATCCATGTGGATGAATTGCCATGCAGCACAAGTGGCTGTGTTAAGAAGGGAAAAGTGAGCAGAATGACCCTTTTCTCCCATCAGTCCTTCCTGCCCCGTGTTCCCTCTAAGGTGTGCCCGTGAGCAAGCGGCCGCTCATTAACACAGGAAGCCCCACTCAGCAGCAACCTGGAGCCGCACAGGGTCTCACACTGCCCACTTGACGATTACAGCAGTTATGTTCTGCTCAAGATATGAAGTGCTGTGCTCAGTAGGGGGGGGGGAATTAAGAGGGAACATTGGAATCCTGTCACATCACCTTTCCAGGCTTGCAAGTGTCTGCTGGAGAGAAAAGGAAGTGGTAAAAATCCACCTCGGCATTGTAGACATTGACCCACCTCTGACAGCTTTATGCAGACAGCTTTTCCCCTGTAGCATGCTCAGCTGCCATTTTTACATGATTCATGTCTACTTAAGCTTTACAGGGTTATAAATTTTCCTACAGGAGGGGGGAACGGACAGAATATGAATGAGTCCTGCACATTTTGAATGTTGTTGCGGCCTTTTTAATTCCCCGTGGCATTCAGCCTTGCTAAGAACACAGCTCTTAACCTCAAGTATCGCATCGCTATCTGCAGTTCATACTTTTATTCCTTCAGCAGCGAACTGGCCTTGAACAGCAAGATGCTTCCTGTGGTCAGAGGCCAGATTCTTTCTTGAAAATGGTATTTTGTGTCATAGGGACTGCACTTTGATGCAGTGTGCCAATTCCTTAAAGGCATTTGTCTGTGAAGGGGAAACTAACCCAATCATACCTCATCATAGAGCTTAATAAATATTTTGCTGTTTGATTTTCTTTTGGTCTCTTCTGTGCCTAATACAAACTCTTTTAAGATGTTCAGCACTATTATGAGCAATGTCCCCTCAAAGCGGTGGAGTCTTGTAAGCAAAAATTCTACTTTGTGAGCTACTGGCATTAAAGTTGTGAGTGAGCAGTTTGGCTCCTGCATAAATTAGTTTGCTCTGGAGCCCTCCTTCCTGAGCTAAGACAAAAATGTGTGAGCCGGAGGCTAAAAAATTGTGAGCTAGCTCACACTAACTCAGCTTAGAGGGAACACTGATTATGAGGACAGGGGCTGGGTTTGTTTCTGGGTGGAGAGTCTCTGTGGTCAGACGTGTACATTTCCCAAATCCAGTCCATGGCCGTTACGGCTGAGAAGTCTGCTGCCTGACCATTATAAGCTAGTTTTGTTACATACAAGAAGACTTCTCAGTTATAGCGGATTATGGCGTTGAAGGTAGTATGGAAGTGACTGTTTAATCTGGAATGGTTTGTCCATTCGCCCAACGCAGCAGGAAACTGAGGGACATGGACTGGTGCTGAGATTTAGAATAAGTGAAAATATTGACTGTATTTTTTTCAGGGTAAGTGGCAAGAAACAGTTGTGATCCTGAAGCCATCCCCTGTGTTATAATGGCGCTCTATACCAAACACCAGCTTTAATGTCATTCACTATAGGCAGGAACAACATTGACAAGAGTAGCGGAGAAAGTGTAAAGGCTGACAGAACTGTGTACCCACAACTGAACTTGGCCATGGTGGAAGGGTAGCCTGCAGTGTCAGTCAATACACAAATCTGAGCAGATTGACTCCAGAAGAAGAAGAAAAGATGGGATTTATACCCTGCCCTTCACTCGGAGTCTCAGCGCGGCTTACAAACTCCTTTCCCTTCCCCTCCCCACAACAGACACCCTGTGAGGTGGGTGGGGCTGAGAAAACTCTGACACAAACTGCTCTTTTTCAAGGACAGCTGTGCCAGAGCTTGTGACTGGTGCAAGTGGAGGAGTGGGGAATCAAACCCGGTTCTCCCAGATTAGAGTCCGCACACTTAACCACTACACCAAACTGGCTCTCCAGTGGTAACTATCCATCTGCAGAAGGTGTCCTCTGCTCCTTTAAGTACTGTTTTATACCTTGTGGCAAAGCGCCCTGAAGAGAAAAGTAAAACTTGCCTTCGAAGTTCCCTCACAGCACTGCACAAATCCTTCAACTGGTGTAATGGAGGGGGGGGGGGGCTCACAATCACCAATTACAGTTTTTTTTAATTGAACCCAATATATTACACATTGAAGTAAAGCGCCTACAGGACAGAATGTACTGGCGGTCTACAACATACACTGGCTTAAGGAACTTCATCAGATTGTGGCTGTAAGGCTGACACAGCAGTCTTACAAGCAGTAATCCATTCAATATGCCAGCATTCTGCAGCTTGCTTCCTGAGTCTTGAACAAAACAGTAGACAACAGGATACTTTGGGCTGCTCCCTACCAACTGAGTTCGTGCCAGCTGTGAAACACTCTGACTTCCTTAGCGCTCTGGGCTCTGTCTACGAACTGTAACCAACAGCATCCCTTTCCCAGAGCAAAACGTTCCAGCCCCCTGGCGGACATTTTATGGTTGTACCCACCAACATTCCTCATATTCCAGAAGTTGCCTGCAGGCTCTCACAATATGTATTGGGTGGTGATACAGAAGGTTTTATTAAAAAGTAAGCTACAGGTTCTCTAGGTCCCCGAAATAAAATTTTATTATGCAGTCAGTTCCAATTTAAACTATCAATGACATTGGTCTGTTTACATTCACATTGCATCCAAGAATCAAAACCTCCTGCACAGTTTGCAAATAGCACCAGCCAGTGTTGTGCATTCGGCAACTTTTCTCCAAAGTAGCTAGAAGACTTCCAAACTACTTATCAGGCTGTCTCCTTAGAACACTAATGAATGCATCTTTGGGCACTTCCACATTACCAATTTTCCTCAGCTTCTTCTTTCCTTCAGCTTGCCTCTTCAAAAGCTTCATTTTCCGTGAAATGTCTCCACCATACTGTTTTTAGAAAGAAAACGTTTTAATTTTCCCCACCTCTCTGTACGTGATACATAAAACTGAGCAGAGGGACTGTTGTATTTCTGATCGCTGTTTTCTACCATCCATTCAAGTACTTTTTGAAGTTGGACAAACTGTACAGAATCGTGATGTTCTGGGGGATATATATTACTCCATATTGTTTAAGACTGACTCAATGAATATAAATTCAGGTGGGAAGCCATGTTGGTCTGAAGAAATAGAACAAAGTATGAGTCCAGTGTCACCTTTAAGACTAACAAAAAGTTTTAATTGTATGAGCTTTCGTGTGCCACCGGACTCCTGCAATGAATGTAAGCTGCTAGTCTGCATTAAATAAGGATACTCTAACCAGTGTTCCCTCTAAGCTGAGTTGGTGTGAGCTAGCTCACAGTTTTTTGGCCTCCGGCTCACACACTGTTGTCTTAGCTCAGGAACGATGCTCCAATCCAGAGCAAACTAATTTATGCAGTAGCCAAATCACCTGCCTGCTCACAACTTTAATGCTGGTAGCTCACAAAGTAGAATTTTTGCTCACAGGACTCCACAGCTTAGAGGGAACATTGACTCTTATAAAATCAGACTTTGAGAGTGTTTACAATAAAAAAAAAACACAGGAAGCATGTTGAACAAATGTTATTAACTTGGCAAACCTATGAGCTTTCTTGAGTTATCTGCATCGGACCCAAAATATTCATGTACTCCTAAATACCTTTTTTTTCTGAAATTCACAATGAAAGAATAAATTACTTGGGGAGATAACCCCCCAATATAGTCTAATGAAGGAAACAGATAGTGGCAATAGAACAGTTTATTCCACAAGTAATAGATACTTACGCATTTTGCCAGGACATTTTTTCTATATGCTTTCACCCTGAAGGAAAGAAGGCACAGATAGTTCCGACATATTTTTTTTTTTAAAGAATTCTGAGTGTCAAGATTTTTTGCAATGTGATCCGGGTTTCTCTCCCAACTACTACAAATCCATGTGTACAAAATGTGCCACTAAGCAGGAATATTTGAGCCCACAGTTGCCAAGATGAGTTAAGATTGCTATTACAAAATCAAAGGACACTCTATTTCCTGTATACTTGGCTTGTTTACTTAGCATACCCACTTCACAATTCTAGCCCTTTGACGTCAGTCCTCAATGAATCCTCATCTTTATCCACAACTCTAGTTGTTTCTCTGTAAGCAACAGGTTGGGCAAATAAAAGATGGAGTAAAACCATTGTGACAGGTACCCAAGAGACACAGAAGCCAGCCACAGTAATAGTCACAATCGGTCAACAGGAGCAGCAGTGAGAAAGGTTAAGATCTAACAGAGAGGTTGTCAGTCAGAAGAGGTTAGGTTTTGAAGGTAGAGGAGCTGCCTTTTGACAGTTAGGTGTAACAGGTGGAAATTAAAGATCTAAGCGGATCTCAGATCTTTTGGTTAAAGTGGAGAGTGAAGTGCTACCATTAGGCCAGCAGGTTCAGCTAGGCCTGGTATATAACTTAGTTGCAGCAGAGTGCTGCGGTGATGTGTTATAAACCTCTTGAGAGAGTATTCCTGAGGCATGTACTATGTAAAAAACGAACGCTTCACAACTCTTGGTTAAGTGTTAATATTTATCTCAGTTGTGTGTGTGTGTGTTTTTTCTAAAATAAACTTGGTTCATAAGAACAGAAGAGCCCTGATCAGACTTGTGGTCCATTTAGTCCAGCATCCTGTCTCACACTGTGGCCAATCAGTTCCTCTGGAAGGCCAACAACAATGCCTAGAAGCTGAAGCATTCCCAATGTTGCCTCCCGGCTCTAGTATTCAGAGGATTAGTGCCTCTGAATGTGGAGGTTCCCCTCAGTCACCATGGCTAGTAGCCATTGATAAGATTTATCCTCCAATTTTTTTAGTATATGTGCTGCCGAAGCAAGCACGATAGATTTATCCTCCATGAATCTATCTACTCCCCTTTTAAAGTTGTTTATTATTTTGGCCGTGACTACATCCTCTGGCAGCAAATTGCACATTTTAATCACTCTCCGTGTAAAGTAGTATTTCCTATTGTCTGTCCTGAGCCTACTGCCCATCAGCTTCATTGGATGCCCTTGAGGGCTAGTATTTTGGGAGAGGGAGAAAATTTTCCCTTTGTCAGCTCTCTCCACCTCATGCCTAATTTTATAAACCTCTATCATGTCTCCCCCCCCCCCCTGCACACCCTTCGCCTAGTCCTCTCTTTTCTCAACTGAAACGTCCCAGACTCTTCAGCCTTTCCTCATAGGGAAGGTGCTCCAACCCCCTCATCATCTCGGTCGCCCACCTCTGTAATTTCTCCAGCTCTGCAATGTCCCTTTTGAGTTACGGTGACCAAAACTGTACACAGTATTCTACATGAGGCCGCACCATAAATCTATACAGGGGTGTTGCAATACTGGCTGTTTTATTCTCAATCCTTTTCCTAATAATCCCTAACAAAGAGTTTGCCTTTTTCACCACAGCAGCACACTGGGTTCATGCTTGCATTGAGCTATCCACTACAACCCCAAGATCTTTCTCCCTCAGTCTCAGCAAGTTCAGACCCTATTAGTCTATAGTTGAAGTTGGGATTTTTTTTGTTTGTTCTCGTTCACTGTTAAAAAAAAAAAACCCATCTCGTTCCTGTCAGTTTTGCCTCAGTTATCAATCCAGGCTTGAACAGGTTACACTCAGGCCCAGATCCTATTCCCCTTGAAGTTGTCTTCTCTTTGTTCAGTTCCCACAGGGAACCCTAGAGCAGTGGGGTAGGCAGGAAATCGTATTATGGTGAAAGGCAAAATCCTTTGTGGGTGGCATCCATTCCAGCCCTCAGGAAAACTGTCACAACTACAAACAGATGATCTCCAAAGACCAATTTCCTTTATCATTGAGCAGTTTAACCGTTTCAATATGAAGGCAACAACTTAAAAGGTAAAGGTTCCCTTGCTCGAAAGCCAGTCAAATCCGACTCTAGGGTTGCAGTGCTCATCTCCGTTTCAAAGCCAGCGCTGTCCGAAGACGTTTCCGTGGTCATGTGGCCGGCATGACTAAACGCCGAGGCGCACGGAACGCTGTTACCTTCCCACCGAAGTGGTACCTATTGATCTACTTGCAATTTCTTGCTTTCAAACTGCTAGGCTGGCAGGAGCTGGAACTAGAGACGGGAGCTCACTCCGTCATGCGGCACACTCGAGTCTCGAACTGCTGAACTACCGACCTTCCACAGCCTGCAGTTCAGCGTCTTAACCACTTGAGCCACCTTCTTAACTTCTTAACAGGCCGCATTTCTAGTTGGTTTTAACTGCAGTTATTTTTGACAGCCACTGGGAGTCAGCAGACTCCATGCGGTCCATGGGGGACAGCTTGCCTGAGAGAATGTGAAACTATTTTGTCACTAGCTGTTGTAGATTTTCCAGGTTGTATGGCCGTGGTTACTTGGCATTGTAGGACCAGACATCAGGTCCTACAATGCCAGGACCATGGCCATACAACTCGGAAAATCTACAACAGCTAATGAACTCCAGCCGTGAAAGCCTTCGACAAAATATTTTGTCACTGCATCTCTTGTACCTCATGCTTTGGCACTCTACTGAGGGCACTCTTGAAGGCAAGTTAGAAGCTTCAGTTGTTCAGGAATGTTTCAGAACATTTGTGGGGTTTTTAAAAAATTTTATTTCTACCATCCTGTTTTGGTGCTGTTGGTAAACTGAACTGATTATATTTAGTGTTATACTGAAACGTTTTATGGTTGAGACTTGTGTTGTGCCTGTTGGCCAGGAGGAAAACCCAGAAAAAAATATCTCATGTTAATGAAGGTGCTACTTTTACGTGCATAATTTGAATTTATCTTTAGATATATTCTCTTAAGAAACTGGAATTTCAGTCAGAATGTCAACTAAGCGTTAGGAAACCATGTTTAAAATAATTAGAGACATGGGGAGAAATCAAAAAGTCAAGTGGCAATATTAAACTCACGTTTCTCTTGCAATTATTTTGCTTCCAACTGCTGCCTGAACGGCTATTTCAAACAGTTGTCTTGGAATAACATCTCTTAAGCGCTCACACAGAGCTTTACCCTCTTTGTATACCTTGTCCCTAGAACAGAAAACAAATCCTTGCAGTTTCGCATAATTGCCTTAAACCATTAGTAGCAGTTCTAGAATGTGTTTAATTAATCACAAAAAAAATTATATAGATGCAAGTCTTAGTTAAGATGCCACAAATGCAGTCAATCCACTAAAGGAAAGAGAATTAGGATTATGTTTGGGAATGTGCGTACAACAAAACTCAAAATACTATTATAAAACGGTTGAGTGTAATCAAAACCAGAAAATTATAAACTTGGATAAGTTCTCCATTATAGCCCTCACATTCCATTTTGAATTGGTTTTACTGTTTGACTTTTTAATCCCCAAATTACAAGCACAAGGCGCGGAAAAATGTCCATGTTTATTTGGGGTAGGTATCTAATGGATGCCTATCTTGCTCTGAAAGCTGGATTGTCTGTTGAGTTTACTTACCTGTGTACAATAACTATCAGTTCTTCTACAGCATTTCCATTTAAAAGAATGTCCATCTTGACAAGATCTGCAGTCTGGTATCCAGCGTCTTCATAGTCAAAGCTACAAATGGGTGAAGGGAGGAAGAAGCCATTACCATTCACCACTTCAAACAGTTCATTCTTTTAACTTTTTAAAATATACTGTTTTTGTTATAACTTCTGAAACTGAACTGCAAAATGTTTGTCCTACAACAAAGCACTGTCCTTTCAAATACTGATTCACACATATATAATGGGAATTTTTCCGCTCATACAGAGCTATCAACAGGGATCCCAGCCCCCTGGTCCAGGCAGAGGGTTCCCCGATTTGGAGTGGGCTTCCCTGCTGCCGGCCAGCTGGCTGGCGGGGGGGGGGGGGAATCCTGGCCCCCAAATGACATTTTTGGGCCACTTCCGGTAAAATCAGAAGTACCACCCAGACATACAGCCAAAAATGTTGTGCGGGGGACACTCTGGTATTTAGGCAAACTATGGTTTTAAGGGTGAAAAACCATAGAGTTTTTCCAAATACCAGAGCATATTCGTGCAACATATCCAGGTGATGTCACTGCATTGGGGACATTGTGCAACATCTCCCCACCTCCTCGAATGCCCCCCAAAGCTCCCTGCCGGCCGAGGTAAGGGACCTGGCAATCCTAGTTCAGCCATAGGCCAAGGCCAGGTGCGGTTAGCCCCACCACAGTTATCCATGTCCTGGAAGCTTCCAGATTGAGATTCTGTGGTGGATTTCTGTGTGGCTGCCTTCGAAGGCTGCTCAGAAACTTCAAATGGTTCAGAATAAAGCATCCAGAGTGCTGCTGGTTAGAACACATCCTAAACACATGACAATACTAAAAGATCTCTGTTTCCCAGATCTCTTTCCCAGGCACAATTCCAATGCCTGGCTTTATACTCAGACATCTGAAGGACCAACTGCTCCCATTCCCTGGCATGATCCTTTGAGGGCTTTTTCTGGATGCCCCACCTTCAAATATTAGATGGGTGAGAGATAAGGCCTTTGCTTTGGTGCCCCTGCCCGCCCGCCCCAAGTTCTAGAATTCCCTTCCTGGGGATGTTCTCTTGGCACCAACCTTATCTCCAGGCCCCAAGTCAAAATCATTTTAATGTACCTGGGCATTTGGTGTCACTAATGCTGGTATTACTGTTTTAAGACTGAAGCTTTATGATCTTTATCAACAGTCATTGCTTATAGTTTAACACTTCAATTGTTAACCATCTTTAAAATTTTATACAGGAGGGCGACATGGAAATACTTCAGATTTTAAAAAGGCATCATTTCACTCCTTTCTCAATCATTTCTTATACCATAAGCAAGAGTTCCTTTTCTCTGCCCCCACCTAGCACTTTAAACTATTCCATCAGTTGCACTCGGGTTGGCTAGAGGACTTAAAATAAATATAGCAAACATAGAGGAAGGAAATAACTTGTTTATGACAGAAATACCTTACAGGTAGCCTGCGCTATCTGCTTGCCCTCAGGCATAGAAGTAGATCCAGAAAACAGATGGTGAGCCTCCCCCACCAGGCCTGCCTGCTCTATGGAAGAGAGACAATACCACCCCCCCCAACACTTCTGCAGCCTGGTAAAAAAAAGACCCCTTATTTCCCCAAAAACCTTGAAAGTCCCCAGTTAACTTGGCACATCATCTCCAGAACTGATTTCAAAAGTCCCACTCAAACTGAATATCTACCTTATAAAAACGATGTTACCTGGCATATCCAGAGGAGAGGGATTTCAAAGCATCATAGAAATCTACCACAATTTCATTCAGCGGAAAGAGATTCTTCATCATGACTCTATGATCGTCGATGTACACCAGATCCTTCTGAACAGCCCTTCGACTCTAACGGGTGAAAGTAGCTGTTTGAGATACAACGGAAGTTTTCCTTGGCAGAAAGCATCGCCAAATGTGTGACTTCTAACCATGACGGATCATTTTTAAAGTTGCGGACCCACCGTAATGAGCTGGCAAATAACTTATACCTAAGTCACTGCACACCAGCTTTCCTTTCTTTAGGAAAAGTTATTTGGTGATTCATCATTGCTAATATTCTTTTGGTACCCCTATCTGCAAGGAAATCCCAGAACAGTTTGCACTTGGCTTCCTAAATCTTTGCTTCCTGGATAACAGAGCAGACTTTTGAGAGACCACGTAAAGTCACTGGACTCTAATTTGGCATTTGAAAAAGTGTGCGTGCACACAAGAGCTCATACCTTGAATAAACCTTTGTTGGTCTTAAAGGTGCACGGGACTCTTATTTTGTAATGTAGATTGTAAGGTGTTTGAGGACAGGAATCTTTCTTTTCTCTGACATTACCGCGTAATGCACTATTTACACTGACGGTACAGCAGCAGCATCACTGGGTAAGATCCAAACGGTGCACATCCATGAATGGAAGTCTGAATGGAATGGCACCTTTAGAGCCAAGCCATTGTTATTCATAATGTTAAGAACTGTAAAAGACACAGTACTATGCCCTATAGAAATTATGTGATGCAAATAATAATATTTCTCCTGTCCCAGTTACAAGCAAGGATTAAGCAAAAATTAATAATAATAATAATAATAATAATAATAATAATAATAATAATAATAAACCCACCTGGCACAGAGTGATTATTTTACCAATATATTCATCAGGTGTTATGATGGTGCCCATCACAGTAGGTTCCAAATATTCCACCACTTCTGACTTATCAGGAAACTCAGCTGGATTTATGATGGTTATCTCCTCTTTCCCATGTGCCTACAAAAAAGGGGGGGGCGGGGGGAGGAAGCCATTTTGCGCTATTTTATTCAGGCTGCGGAGCACATTTGCTATCAAAAGAGAATGCATAAAAACTCGGTCACAATTCTGAAAGAGAACCAGACTGTAAAGCAATGTTTCTCTGACTGTAATAGTGATGGAGCACTACTTTTTCTGCATTAAAACTGGAGGTGCAATTTACTCATTCACTGGGAAGATTTACCCAGTGTATAAGTGTATGAAAGTAAGAACTGCCCTGCTTGAGTAGAGCCCGCTGCTTAAGAAGAAGAGTTAGAGCCCCCCCTGGCCCGCCTGCCTCGGAGTCGCCAAGGGGGGGGTCGCTCTCCAGGCCTTCCCCTCTGTAGCCAGGCACGCAGAGGTTTTGGCTGTAGTGGGCGTGGCCAACTCTGAAGCCGGCCGGAACTCAGTTCCTGTGCGTTCCTGCCCAAAAATTACTATGTTCAAGTCAAAGCAATCGTGGTTTCCACAAGCAAGAGTTAACCAACACACTGAAACTGAGACACGCTTCTGATTGTGGTTTCAGTCTATGATTCAGATGTTAAGTGGGGTAAGCAGCAACAGCAGTTACCCCAGTTCAGGTATAATGGTAAGCCACAATTAATGTAAGCCAGAGAAAAAAGGTGCAACGGTTGGGCTGGAGGAAGAGCTTGTGCGTTTCACAACTGGCCCTGTAAGGTGTGCAAAGCAGGCCGTGGTGCTGTGTGGTGATGCCTTTTAACGAAGCATTGTAGCTTTAGCGACAAAACTAGATAGTTTCAGACGGTAGCCATGTTGGTCTGCAGTAAAATAGTTAAGATTTTAATCCAATAGCCTCTTAGTGACCAACAAGAGTTTCAGGGTGTAAGTTTTCAAGAGCCAAAGCACATATCTGATGAAGGACGCTACTGGACTTGAATCTAACTACTATACTAGTATCTAGGGGTGTGCATTCAGGTTATCTGAGCCCAAATATTAGCCAGATATCAGCCAGGGTATTTATCCACCTATCCAATATGGCCAAGCCCAAAAAATCCTGAAAACATTTGGGATTTTTCAGGGCTGCCAAAAAGCTGGAGTTAAAGGGATTGCAGTCCCTTTAAACACTTCTGGTGAAGCCGCGGCTTGAAGAAGGCATTTAAAGGGACTGCGAGCCCTTTAAATGCCTTCAGAGTTCAGCCACAGCTTGCAAAAGGCATTTAAAGGGATCACACTCTCTGTAAATGCTTTTCCACCCTCCATTGGAAACAATGGAGGACAGGGACACCTACTTCTGGAACCCATAGAATTGGACCCCCTGGTCCAATCTTTTTGAAACTTGGGGGGGGGGGTTGAGGAGAGGCACCAACAGCTATGCTGCAAATTTGGTGCCTCTACCTAAAAAATGTCCCCCACAGAGCCGCAGATAATCCCCTAGATCGATTCTCCATTATACCCTATGGGGACCATTGACTATCATGGTCCCCTATAATGGAGCTGAAAAAATTCTGCAATCCCAAATATTTACCAAATCTGAATACCATACTGGTATTGGGATTCGAGAATATCTGGAAATATCAATATTTTCCAGGTTCAACATACCCGAACCTGAAAAATACCGGGGGTTTTTGCACACCCCTACTAGTATCATTTCATCCGATCGCCATGCCCTTGTGTGTCTTTAGGTTTCTAAAAAAAAATCACATTACCTTTATCAATTTTGCTGATGAAAGGACTGCCTTATAGGGAACTGTGGGTGCTGTCAAGATGACGGATGTGTTGTATTCTTGTTCCAAGCGCTGATTAAAAACTTCCATATGTAAAAGGCCAAGGAAACCCAACCTGTAAACAGAAGGCTTCCACTGTACAATTTCAAGATACCAATCTGTGTGGCTAAAGAAATCCTTTATCTCCAAATGCCAAAAAGGCACATTACACTTCCTAGCCAAACAGAATTAAGAGACGTTCCCCACAGCTCTGCACTTAAGATGATCATATCCACAAACAGTGCCCAAAGCGGTTGGCTGAATACAAGGAGGCTCACCTCCAGCCGGCTCCCAAGGCCACGCTACTATCACGGTGAACGGTAACGCTGGAATCGTTAAGGGTCAGTTTTTCTATAGCGCTTTTCAGGTTGCCATATTCCGATTGGTCTACTGGGAACATTCCTGTGAATAAAAATAGAATGAAGACTGATATAGGCAGTTAATTGATATCCTCTACATTGACTCAGTGCACTTTTAAGAGACCCTTCAAGCCCCATTTTGCAGCCAGGTGTTTTGGTTTCTTAATTGCAGCCCACATATCTGACATAAAAATAACAGCATTCAGAACCCAGTGGGGTAGCTCCGGCTTCCAGGCCATTCTGCTGCTGCCATCTCTCTGTCTGTCTGATTTATACCCTGCCCTTCCCGCCAAGGTGGGCTCAGGGCAGCTTACATGAAATGCATATATAAATACAATTTAAAACATACAAAACATCCTGTCCTGCTGTATGGATGTGAGGGATGTATGTATGTAGTTAAATGTTTATTGCCAGGTTTTGAAATGAATTAGGTTGTATCGTTAATATTGTTAGCGGCTTGATGTTAGAATTAATTGTAATCTAATTGTTTTAATTATTGTAACCGATAATCATTCTGTGAATGAACTGTGATTGGAATTAATCTAGCTTATTGCCCTTCCGTGAAGGGGTAGGATATTGTATGCGGCTGCAACGGTCCCTAGGAAAAGTAATTTAGGAGAGGTAAAGGGTTAGACCTGGTTAACGGTAGAGTAGGGTTGATACATATTGGTTATTTTTGTACTGCAGGGAAGAGTGTATGACTGAATAAGGAGTGGGATAAAGTAAGTGACCGATTTAGCGCTGCTGCAATCCGTCTATTGATAAAAAATTGTCTTTAACCGGCAGATACAGCTATGCCAGCCCAACAGATTCCGGTGCTCTTGGGGAGGGGAAAGTATAGCGGTGGGTCTAGGCAGAACATCAAAGGAAGGACCCTGAGAAACATAATGGCTCGGTGCCCTTCCAGCCTACGACCCATCCCAAGGGAGGTCAGCAGTGGGGCTCGGATGATGAACCCCTCTCCGTCATTGGTGTACTGCAACGCCAGGTCCATCAACAACAAGACGATGGTCCTTAGGGACTTCGTCGTAGAACAACAAGCGGACCTGGCGTGTATGACCGAGACCTGGGTGCGGGAGGGGGAGACGGTTGCTCTCTCCCAACTTGCCCCGCCCGGGTTTGCGGTCGTACACCAATCCCGGATTAAGGGGCGGGGGGGAGGAGTGGCGTTGTTCGTTCGGGAGGCTTACTCCTTCAGGGCCCTCCCCTCGCCGGAGATCGCGGGCATGGAGTGTGCCGGCCTGGTGCTGGAGACTGAGGAGAACTTGGCTATCTGGCTAGTGTACCGACCGCCTAACGCACCGGCCAGTAGCCTGCCGTCCCTGCTGGAGGCCGTGTCTGGCTGGGCTACGGACCTAGTGTCGTCCATGGAGGCACTGGGGCTCTCCCAATGTGTATCGGTCCCCACGCACCAGGCCGGGCACACGCTCGATTTGATCTTCGCCGCGGGGATTACAGTGGACCGGATTACTGCCATGGCAGTACCATGGTCGGACCACTATTCCCTGAAGGCCCGTCTGAACATCCCACCCCGACCCCGTTT
>NW_015164253.1:66982-67157 GCF_001447785.1 Gekko japonicus
CGGCTCATTAGATGAGCTTGTGGAGGACTGGCATGGCCGGCTCTCCGCAGCCATCGACGAGATCGCTCCCCGGCGCCCTCTGCGCTCCCGCACTAGGCTGGCCCCCTGGTATACCCAGGGGTTGCGGCTTATGAAGCGGGAGCTTAGACGGCTAGAGAGACGGTGGCGTCGCGCT
>NW_015164253.1:67621-67799 GCF_001447785.1 Gekko japonicus
ACAGCAGTCCCAGAGGCACCCGCTGGAATGTGGTGTGCCTCAGGGGGCAGTGCTTTCCCGATGCTTTTTAACATCTATATGCGCCCTCTCGCCCAGATTGCCAGGAGGTATGGGCTGGGTTGTCATCAGTATGCAGATGACACCCAGCTCTATCTGATGTTGGGTGGCCGGTCGGACT
>NW_015164253.1:67932-68122 GCF_001447785.1 Gekko japonicus
CGACGGGGTGCCTTTGGTGCCTGTGTCGGAGGTTAGGAGTTTGGGAGTGCTCCTGGACTCCTCTTTAACGATGGAGGCCCAGGTAGCAGCCACTGCCAGGTCTGCATTTTACCATCTGAGACAGGCTCGGCAGTTGGGCCCCTTCCTCGCCCGCGAAGACCTGGCTACAGTGATCCATGCGACGGTCACA